>NW_019396641.1:0-837 GCF_000591075.1 Eurytemora carolleeae | reverse complement strand
CAGATACCCAGGCATTTGGGAAATTTCCCAGATACCCAGGCATTTGGGAAATTTCCCAGATACCCAGGCATTTGGGAAATTCCCCATATTTCTATAGGTATTTGAGGGTGGTATATTTTTTATGTCACTTTGCCTAACTTAATATCACTAATAATATTTTCATGTACAAATTCTAAATTTCCCCCATTTTTTCTAAATAATCCCTAGGGATTATTTAGAAAAATAAGATTCACCTTAATTCCATGCATTTAAGAAAATATTGTTATTTTGGCCCAAACAAAGGAACGCAGACTAAACAATACTTTTCCTTATTTACAAAAGAAGTGTATTTAAGCTTGATTATTATTATTAAAGATTAATGTTTCCAGACATGTTATTAATTACAATAACTTTAAGATTGATGTTCGTCCCATTAGCAGTAGGTAAAGCAAAAATATGGTCTGCTTGATCGTAGCCTTTATTATCCCATGCTGGCTAGTCGCCTTATCCTTAAAGATTGTATGGGTGGGAACCCCTGCTTATTGAAACAACTCCTCGTCCTCCTCCATCTCATCAAAGATATTGCTGTCCTCCTGCAGTATTTGAGTCCGACTGAGAATTTCTGGGAGTGTCTCTCCATTCCCACCAATGCTGGACACCTTTTTGTCAGTGTCCTCTATCCTGGGCTTAGTGGTGTTGTTTACACCAGTGACGCAGAGCCTGTTAGCCATTCCCAAGATGGCAGGCCTACTGGAAGAGATGTACTCCTGACTCATGAACAGAATGTCTTTTATACTATTTTACACAAATGAAAATAATGCAAGACTAGAGTAAAGTGCAGCCCAGAAAAGCTTCTAT
>NW_019396640.1:168969-171331 GCF_000591075.1 Eurytemora carolleeae | reverse complement strand
AAATAGTTAAGATAATAATATTATGAATACAGATAATAAATTAGAATTGCACATCATGGTAGAATATACTTCATACGTTCATCAAATCAAATAGCCATTAGCCAGCCAATTACAAGAAAGAATTTTTTAAATCGAACGTTTTTTTCAGGAAACAGATTAAAGCGAAATTTCGCGTAAAATGCAAAATTTTCGCGTAACAATTTTCCTTTTTTGCTGGAAACCCTAGTATAGATATATGTGAACGGCTATAAAAGACAGTTATCTAGATAGACAGATAAAGTATTTAGTCGGTTTAAACTTTAACATGTAAGTATATCCTAAAGTTCTTTACAATCTTTCATTTAGCCTTTCACCAATGAACCCCATTCCTTACTTCTGTGCACGTTTTAAATATCCTGAAAGACAGGTTCAATGATTTTTCCTGGTTAGTCTAAATTGTCTATTTCATTGTAATCCCAGTGTATTGTGTATACAGTGTAAACATGGTTAAAGTGCTTGTAATTTATCCAGCTTGTCGTGTTATATATGTAACATAATACATTCTCCTTCAAGTCCCATAGACAGAAATGAGTACGTTTTACTTTTCTTTTTTTCGGCAAAAAAAGTAAAGATTTGTTTACGCTAACTATGAAATTTGTCGTCACAATTTCCTGTAATTGTTGATGAAATTTGAATTTAAAATCAATTAACGTCAATTATGAAATCTTTAGTCTATAAATATATCTAGTAAAATTGTATTTTTTAAATGCAATTAAACGTTTCTTAAGATTATTTTATTTAATATAAAAAATAAGAATTGCTCAATTTTCTTGTCTGTTTTAAACCCTGTAAGAGAGATTTAGCAATGCCTGTGTCTAGTTAATGTACATTATATCCTCTATGAGGTGTAATGGATCTGAGCTGGGAACTTTAGAATGGTGGATATCGAGATTAATGCTTGATCCTCTCTTTTTCTTAATATTGAGACTAACCTAATTTTGTACTTGTTTCTTAAAAAGTGATTAAAATTCAACCAATCAGAGTCGCGTATATGAAGCCGATAAATTTGAAATTTTGCGCGCCATTTAAGATTATATACAGAAACGGGAGGGACTCTCTCAATTAAAAATTACGGTTTTTGATTTTTTTCTACTATATCCAAGACAGAACGGTTTAAGAAGAAAATCAAAAGTAATTGGGATTTAGGATATCTTATTCTAAAGTTTTCAGCTCTGGACTGTCAACTTTGGCATCAATTACTGAATAAATAATCCAGCTTTCATCTTTTAACCGGATTTTAAATGAAGAATTGAAGTTAGAATTGGAATTAACTGACAGCCGATATTTTTTAACCAATGAGAGTAGAGCGTCTCAATTGTCTTATTATTCAAATATGTTTTAATTGAACAATCATACCTGGAGAAAAACGTAACTCAAGTTGTACGTATGATATAATTCTATTTTAATTTTACCAATGGTATTAATATCTTGCAAACATTTTAATTTGTTTCAAAGTGAACCAACGATATCAATGTGTTATCAATGATGTTAGCATATTCAAATTGAACCAATGATATCGATTAATTTCCAATATACTAAAGGATGCGTTCCAATTTAATCAATTATATTAATGAATTCCAAATTGAACTCATGATATAAAGGAAATGAGTTTTTGCAACAAAATCTCATTTTCTAATTTTTATATCTTTTCAACCAAATGCCGTAGACCTTTGATATTTTAAACTATGCATTCTGTTAGATCAAATAGTCTAAGTTTGAAATATTAAAGGATTACGCTAATAGGTTGAAAAGATATAGAGGTTTAAAAATTTGAGTTTGTGGAAAAGGAATTGTCCTTTATTTCAAGTTATACATATATATATATATTTATAATGTTATATTATATTATATCTTATACATTCTAATTCAAATCTGCAATATCAGTTTAATATTTTACATTATAACATTATTTTACATTATAACTATATTATAATTACAAATGATTTTAAGTATGCTAAACCACAAAGCCGACATAACTAATGCATTAGTAAAATTATACCCATGCATTCCGGCCATATCTCTTCAACTTAGCTCTACCTCATTCCTAACCAAGTTTAAATCAGTTTATACAACTTTCAGGAATTTTATTTTAATTAAAACATTTCTACAGCTTGATATAACTGCAAAATAGAACATAAAGGGATACCATTTATCTGCATTGTATACAGGGTGACACAGTTTAACCATTGAACAGGGTTGACACAGTTTAACCATGAACAGGGTGACACAGTTTAACCATTGAACAGGGTTGACACAGTTTAACCATGAACAGGGTGACACAGTTTAACCATGAACAGGGTGACACAGTTTAACCATGAACAGG
>NW_019396640.1:151770-168708 GCF_000591075.1 Eurytemora carolleeae | reverse complement strand
GAAAGTTAAAATCAAGGTCAAAGTTAAAGGTCAAGGTCGAGTTGAAAATTAAAGGTCAAGGTCAAAGTTAAAGTCAAGGTCAAAGTTAAATGGGGGGTAAAAATAATCATGAGTATTCACAAATCAGTTTCATTTTTTGTGTTAAAAAAATCAAAAGGTAAAATAGTTAGTAAATTTGGTTTTGTTATTTTTTACGTTCATAAGTTCCCTGCTCCGAGGGTAGATTGGATGAAATATTCACTTTGAGCTTGAGTTTAAATCCATAAGGGGGTTCAAAACATTCTTTGATAATGTCCCAAGCTAATAAACTAAAATAAACTTATTTTATTCTTAATAAACAAAATGAAAGATTCATTTTTGAGATTCATATTTTGATTGAACTAAGAAATCTAATATAGGTTTTAGAAAAATTAAGGTTCTGCAACTTATAAAGGATAAGATAAATTAGTTATTTTTATTGATGATTAAAAAGTGTATCTACATGATTGAGTTTTTAATAAGTTGTTCAAGTAAAATAAAAGCTTTAAGTGTATACGACAAACATAAAAGATGATTTGGAAAAAGTTGAAATAACACATCACCTTTTTCACATTATTTTTTTTTAATTCAGTGCGGAAATTTTTAAAACCTGGATAGAAATGTTACAGATGTAATTACAACTACTGGATAAAAATAGTTTTTTTTATGGTTTTACTTGCAAAATTGTATACTGCCGTTGCTTGATATGTGTATTGTGTATTATTAATTTTTTTTAAATTACTAGCGGGACGTTATCATTTAGTCTAAAAAAAAGTTCCATAATGTCCTTAACACAAAGAAACAAAAGTAAAAACAAGTATTTAACCATCTTCAGAATGAAAAAAGATTCCTCTCTAGAACAAAATAACTATGAATACCTTCAAAAAATGATTTATATAAATATAAAGTTGTAATCTCTGTTTGTTTGTCTGTTTGTTTGTTCCTAACTAGGTTTTAAGATTCTAAGTTGATTGTAAAAATAGCTACAATCATAATGTACGACCAAGTGCGGGTAAACGGCGGGAGTAACCAAGAATAACCTGGGCAACGCTGGGTTCCCAAGCTATTTTACTATATTTTATGATTAAATTAAAATTTCATGTTTTAAGAATTACCCACTGTTATTACAAACAAACATTAATTCTAATTTAAGGGTTGGAGTTGGCTGCATAGGTTTTCCGGAAATTTGTTTAATGTGTTTGCTTGATCTAAATTAATAGTGTCGAGGTAGGTTAGGGGTGGGGGAAGGGTTGGAAATGGAAAATGGAGGAGGAGGAGGGGAAAGGAGGGGAAAATGAGGGGAAAAGGAGTGGAGAAAGAGAGGAAAAGGAGGGGAAAAGGAGGGGGAAATGAGGGGGAAAATAGGAGAAAAAGAGTGGAAAAGGAGGGGAAAAGGAGTGGAAAAAGAGAGGAAAAGGAGGGGACAAGGAGGGGTAAAATAGGAGAAAAAGAGGGGAAAAGGAGGGGGAAAATAGAAGAAAAAGAGTGGAAAAGGAAGAGAAAAGGAGGTTGAAAGGGGAAGTTCTTATTGAGGAAAGGAGAGTAAGGGGTTTCAGAAGTAGTAAAATATTTTTTGTTTTATTTACAGCATCTAAAAGAAGTATAAAACTTATGAAAATTTTATGTTTGAAAAAGATTTTATTAAATTTACAAAGTTAAAAAAGTTTCTAAGAATCATAAANACATAAAGGGTATAATCTAGTCTAAGTAATATTGGTTTTTACATTGAAAAGATTAAAGCTTTTCTAATCTTTTTGACGGAATTCATCTTAAAGATATTATATAGATAAATATTGAAGATTATATACAATAAAGAAATTTTACCTCCATAAATACACTACACTGAATTATTTTTGAAAATTATATTCAATTTTTTTTCAATTTTAGTCTTCTATCTGTAATTGAGTAAGCTAGGAACATTTTTCATTTATCTTTGCCGCCTTTTTGTTTATTCGAGGTTAAAAAGATCTGGGGTCGGGTTTATAGGATCTAAAAGAGGATTTAAAGGAACCTCAAACTCAACATTTTCTTATAAGAGGTCTTCAATATTTGCTACTAATCCTCATCTATCAATTCATTCTATCATCCGCAGATCCCTTTTTTAGCATCCATATCGTTCAATATATCTATTCTATTGATTTGAAAGTTCTTTTCTGTTTCAATATTTCCAAAGAGGTATTTGGATAGATAGATAGATAGGGTTTGGCGTTTTCGAATCAGCTTAGTGGTACAACAATAAGCATAAGACAATCAGAGTTAGTTAATTCATTAACACTCCATTAAATCCAAATTGATTTGTTGCATGGAAAAAAAACTTACATTAACTTGTTCGCTCTCAAGATTAACATCGAATAAAAAAGACTGAAAAAAAGTTTATGTACAGGTCGAACTCACGGTGTATGTGTAGTCTGAGTTAAAGGACAATTTTAACTTCAGGATGGGTACCGAATATAAAATTCCAAAAATTATTAGTTATCATCGATTTTGAAGTCAAGATGTAATTCAACGTTAAGTTTAAGTTCAAAGTTAAAGGTTAAATTCAAAGGTAAAGGTCGAGTTGAAAGTTAAAATCAAGGTCAAAGTTAAAGGTCAAGGTCGAGTTGAAAATTAAAGGTCAAGGTCAAAGTTAAAGTCAAGGTCAAAGTTAAAGTCAAGGTCAAAGTTAAAGGTCAAGGTTAAAGTTAAAGCCAAGATCAAAATTAAAGTTTGTTAACTGACCTGTTCTCTTGTTATCTCTATGGTGAGAATTCTGATGATTTCTCCTGTATCTGCATCCACAAGATCCTATACAGGGCAGTCAAATAAGGGGGAATTGTCGACTTCGCTCGTAAAAATGTGCCCTGACCCTTTCCTGGCTATTGTAGGGTTACCCATAAAGAATAAGACTGTAATAACAACCTAAACCTCTTTAAACATGAGGATCATAAGTTTGAATTTGGTATCTTACCTTCAAAATAGACTTTGCATATAAACTTTTTGGCAATAAATTTAACTAGAAGGAACCGTAAATATAAAATAACTATTTTATAACACTGTTATTTTGGTTTGCAGTGTTATAAAGTTTTGGACAAAAATTTGCTCTTTATCTCTATCTCTAAAACAAAATAGCTATGAATACCTACAAAAAATGATTTATATGAATATAAAGTTGTAATCTCTGTTTGTTTGTCTGTCTGTTTGTTCCTAGCTTGGTTTTAAGATTCTAAGTTGAGTGTAAAAATAGCTACAATCGTAATCTACGACCAAGTGCAACCTGGGCAACGCTAAGTTCCCAAGATCCACAAGATCCTATACAGGGCAGTCAAATAAGGGTGAATTGTCGACTTCGCTCGTAAAAATGTGCCCTGACCCTTTCCTGGCTATTGTAGGGTTACCCATAAAGAATAAGACTGTAATAACAACCTAAACCTCTTTAAACATGAGGATCATAAGTTTGAATTTGGTATCTTACCTTCAAAATAGACTTTGCATATAAACTTTTTGGCAATAAATTTAACTAGAAGGAACCGTAAATGTAAATTAACTATTTTATAACACTGTTATTTTGGTTTGCAGTGTTATAAAGTTTTTGGACAAAAATTTGCTCTTTATCGAGAAGGTTCAAGCCTTTTTAGATAAAATTTTGTCCCGAGCTTTAGCGATATAATCTAAAAAGCAAGAACCTTCGAGATATAGAAAATTTAAGTCCAAAACTTTATAGCACGTCATGCCAAAATAGTAGTAATTTCATTAAGTAAATTTCATGAAACTTTTCTGTACTATTCTTATTTCAACGACTATTTCTACATATCAAAAAAGCTTTGAAACAAAGCAGAAGTAAAAAAATAAAGATGATTTCAATTTTAATTTTATTTCAATTGAAAAAAATTATTTTGGAAACTTATTTAACTTTATATAGCACGAGGATTACTTTATAGCACGTTTATTATGAAATTCACGATGAAGTAAGTAAGAATGATAAAGTACACTATAGTTTCATAAAAAATATAAAATGGTTTCCGAACAGTCGTCTCTGAAGTCTCACGCTTTGTGCATTGTAATATTACAGACTTTTTTGCTTGGCTTTGATTTAAAAATTCATAGTAAAAGAAAGGAAAGATGGCAGAAGACGCCAATCCTAGAATATTGGGGAAATTTGAGTCTGGTAAAATATTCGTTAATTTTTAGATAGGAAGTCAATATATTCAATTATCGATAAAGTGCGATTCAACCAGTGATAAAGTGACATCTGGTATAGGATTGCACTATATAAATGTAGGATCACATAAAATAAATTAATAATCTCCAGTACCAATTACAATACCTGTTCTGAATGTTTAACAGATTTTGCTAAGGCCTCTCCGTTACAGCTGAAGTACGCCTAGTTTCACCAAAAAGATATTTGATTGAGAAAAATAAATATTTTAATCAGCAATGCTTTTTGTTTAGATTAATTATTTTTACTTTATTTACACTATAACTTTGAGAATCAACTAAAAATAGATGAAAGTACTTTTACTTAATTATTACACTGTGGCGGAAGACGATCCAAGTTTAAACCGGATAGAGAGACGCGGCAAGAAGAACTCAGATCTGCCACGTCACCATGAATAGACATATTTTTGATTTCTTAAATTGATAAAGTAAAATAAGTTAGTCAATAAAGTATTTATTTAAACCCGTCGTTGTTTAAACTGAGCGTATCTAAAACACTAGTAAAGGAGAATTCATGGAAAAAACTGCTACTGCTAAATACGGAATTGGGCTTTAAGTTGTTTTTTTTAAAACGATTGAAGATAAAGACTCAAAACCATAGTTTTCAAGCAAAAACTATCCTGTTTTGCCATAAAATATTCTAATAACACCATCATAACAAGGTTTCATACTTTTAATCATATACATTTTAAAGAAGTCATTTTTTATCGAAAACGATCGTTTTTTCTAATAAAAAAATCTATCGTTTTTTACTTTTGAAAACTAACGTTTAGTTTTTAATTTTAAAACAGTTAACTCTAAGTCGTTTTTTGCATAACAAAAACTATCAATTAGTTATGATCGATTAGTTTTTAACTATTTTTCATCGTTTGAAAAAAAAGTGAAAAGTGCCCATTCCTAGCTACAATAAGCGGCACGCGGTTTTGACTGGCACTGGCACAATCCCGGTGCTTTTGTGCTATAACATGAAATAAGAAAAACTAAAAGGCAAACCAACATATACCCCTTGTTGTGCAACTCAAATCTGTAGTCTTCGCCCTTTAGAGAACACTTTTTTGGAAAGGAAATTTTTTTGACAAGTCAGTGACAATGTTTTAATGCATAAATAAAACAGAAAAATATGGCTACATAAATTGATAAGTAGAACAGATACTGCAAATAAACATATATAAGAGAAGGATTGAATCATTAAGTATTCATTAATGTTTAATCGTTCTCTTAATACCATTATAAAGACACCCGCACCGCCGGGTTTTTTTATTATTATAATTAATATTATAAAAGAAAAGAAGTATATAGTGGTCATATCTCACTTGCAGCGGTTCAATCTTTTATTTAGTCGGATTCATTCTGCAAAACGTAATTGACATTTTGACATTAAGTTTCTATTATTCCGAATTAGTTTTTAACGGTATGATGAACTTAATTATGTTCCTTGTTCGAGTATTTTTTAAATACGTGAACACGCTGGCCTTTTATCATTCTCTATATAATAAAAGCTCTTCGCTCTTATAAATATATATTTGTATATTTATATGTAGCTAAAGCTTACCAAACGGCTGGACCAAGTTGGCTGAATTTTTTTAAGGGAACCCATGGGTAACATATAGCTAAAAAAAATTGAAATTTTAGTTCCTTTAAAATTCAATTTTTTCTTCAATATTCGAAATTATTTTCCGATGTTCTTAAAATTCCACGGCCAACGCCGGGAACTTCAGCTAGTTGATAATGATTATAGAATTAGATAGATTTAAACCTATAAAAGAGCAAAAAATGGGTTAAAAGTAAAATAACAATTCAGAATAAATATAAATAAATTGCATGTAGATAAATAAATAGGTTTAAAGATTAATAGACACATTATATATAAATACATTAAATAAGTAAAAGTTTTGTAGTTTAAAGATAAAAAGACATGTATTTGTTAATATAAATGCATCTAGATTGAAAAAAGATAATGGATCAATTATAAATCAACCAATATTAGAAGAATCAAGTCTTAAAACAAATCAAACAAATATTGAAAGAAATTAATAGTGAGACGATATAGCTATAAATAGACAATGACATACAAAAACAAACAGAGATATTTTAATTTGGATTATTTTAGATTTAAAGGTTATACTGGATATTGGACGTATGGTTTGATATACCTAGGTTAATATAAAGGATAAAAGATTTTGTAAATATTAATATATTCTTCATGGTTTCCTTGTTGCCGTGTATAACAGTACAATTGAGAACAGCTGATCTGGATTTTACAATATACCCATCCTAGAAATATAGAAATATAAAATATAGAAATATAGAAATATAGAAATATAGAAATATAGAAATATAGAAATATAGAAATATAGAAATATAGAAATATAGAAATATAGAAATATAGAAATATAGAAATATAGAAATATAGAAATATAGAAATATAGAAATATAGAAATATAGAAATATAGAAATATAGAAATATAGAAATATAGAAATATAGAAATATAGAAATATAGAAATATAGAAATATAGAAATATAGAAATATAGAAATATAGAAATATAGAAATATAGAAATATAGAAATATAGAAATATAGAAATATAGAAATATAGAAATATAGAAATATAGAAATATAGAAATATAGAAATATAGAAATATAGAAATATAGAAATATAGAAATATAGAAATATAGAAATATAGAAATATAGAAATATAGAAATATAGAAATATAGAAATATAGAAATATAGAAATATAGAAATATAGAAATATAGAAATATAGAAATATAGAAATATAGAAATATAGAAATATAGAAATATAGAAATATAGAAATATAGAAATATAGAAATATAGAAATATAGAAATATAGAAATATAGAAATATAGAAATATAGAAATATAGAAATATAGAAATATAGAAATATAGAAATATAGAAATATAGAAATATAGAAATATAGAAATATAGAAATATAGAAATATAGAAATATAGAAATATAGAAATATAGAAATATAGAAATATAGAAATATAGAAATATAGAAATATAGAAATATAGAAATATAGAAATATAGAAATATAGAAATATAGAAATATAGAAATATAGAAATATAGAAATATAGAAATATAGAAATATAGAAATATAGAAATATAGAAATATANCAGTGAAGGAAACCCGGGTAACCAGATTAACCAAGGAACCAGAAAAACTATATATGTAGTTTCGCATCAATATTCAAATGTATACAATATCCTCAGAATAAATCCTTTCCACCTTCTCAATTCCCATTCTCTCAAACCAACCTTTAAAGTATTCCATTCCGACGGTGAAGTATCAGGGTTTGGATCTTAAGTACACACTTTGTGGTTCTTATGGAAATCCCAAATTTTTTAGATCTCTGACAAGTTAATCCCCAAGGGGAGTTAGGCCTTTGGGAGACTTTTGTTATAGGAATTTTTTATAACTTCAATAAGGTGAATTTGATTTGTCACAGTTTTTCTCTTTTCGAATCAAAATGATGAAAAATTCGTCCAAAAATGAATTAGGTAAGTTTCTTGTGTAAATAATCTTTTAAGCCATTTCTACTCTATTATTTCAGTTTTCATTTAGGTTATTTTTTACTGTAAATTTTGTTTTGAAATATAAGATTCTATCAAATTGGTATGAACATGTCAAGACAAATTTTATCCGTGTTCAATTGGTCAAACTTCTTTAGAGATTTCGAAATTTTCTAATAATTATGTACTACTATTTCTTACCTGGGGCTCCGCCAGGAAAACAGGTTTCGTAGGTTTAGGCGGCAACCCGAGGATATCGTTGGGATGAAAACCTCTCATGCCATCATCTATAATTTAAATCTTATTTATTTTTATTATAGGCAGCTTTCGGATAAAATCGCGTTTTAAGCTAGAAGTCAACTATTATATCCAGCTTTCAAAAAGAATTGCGCTATCTTTGACGGTTTTCAGCTAGTTTTAGCTATTATTGACAGCTTTCAAAATAATATTGCTATTATTGTCAGCTTTAGATAGCTGTGTGCTCCAACAGTACTCCAATGATGATGAAAATTACTTTAAACTCTAGTTATTCTAAGAAATGTATGACATATATAATTTTGTATATGATAAAATCGCACCCTGATCTCTAATCGTTCTCCTTAAATCTATTTAATTGAAATGTATTGTTATCATTATTGAAATTAGGTGGAAAAAATAATCAAAACAGCCAAGAGCTATTCCCCCTCCCACCCCCACCCTACCCTGAAAAGTTCCCCTTTCTCTTCTACCTCAGCTTTTTCATATTAATCTGCCATCTAATCCTCTTTCAGTTTGACCTCATCTGCACTCTTGTAAACCTTATCCCAGTTGGGAGGGAGTGGGGGGGGATGAACTACACCACCCCTTAAAGTTTTTTTGTTAAGAACTTAAAAATTGTGTGGAGTAGAACATTTCTTAACTTTTCAAACTTTTCAATTAATGTTGAGAAGAATTATTTATATATATATTTATATTTGGCGGTATTGGGTTAATATTTTTATGTCTCTAATATCATGCATACCTGTCGTTTTTTTTTCATTTCTTTTATATGTTTAATGTTACAGCGCTAAAGTTTCAACTACAGCCTTTTTTATCCTATTTAAAAATTGAATGTCAAAAAAGGTAGCTGTCTTTTATTACAGTATTCAAATGTTGAATCTGGCATAAAAGAAATTGGCTTGAATGGTTTTTCAAGCTTCTCATTTATAAATGTACATTTTGCAGGTNTACTAAATAAAATCTCTTACTGCCAACTTTTTCTTTAAGAAACTCCATTTGTTTTTAACATATTAAAACCCCCCCTGCCCCCTATCCCACCTTCCTCTTAATATCTGCAAACTAAATATGCTAAGTATATTCACTCTGAGGAGATACTAACACATCCTTGGTTACAAACCTAATGTAATCCATTTAAACAACAAACATATTAAAACCCCCCCTGCCCCCTATCCCACCTTCCTCTTAATATCTGCATACTAAATATGCTAAGTATATTCACTCTGAGGAGATACTAACACATCCTTGGTTACAAACCTAATGTAATCCATTTAAACAACAAACATTTTAATACTTAGCAAAAATTTGCCACATATATATATATATTATATTATTTAACATTGACAACAAAGCAACAGTACAGAAAATGGTTTATAGGATGTTTTGCCTTTGTGTCCATTTGAAAACATTTCTCATCGGTAAATGTTCAATTCAATCCTAGAAAAAGCTTAAAAAATAGCATTTTAATATTTTGTTAGAATAGAATTCACTTTGCTTCATGGTTTTAAAAACTTTACTGAAGAAAAAACATCCCCAATGGATCTTTGTATATAATATATTAATTTTCATGTACCAATTTAAATTTGTTATTATTCATAAATTCACTCCTTTTATTTCATATTCAAGATATTCTAAAGAATGCGTGAGCAGAAACAAGCGCAAGAAATAAGAATTATACAATCACAGAGAAGTTGAGAGATAAGAAAAAGAAACATCTGCAGGGAAGAGAACAATGAAAAGATTAAATTGAAATTTTAATTAAATTACATAAATGAATTCCAGCATGAGAATTGCAAAAAAAGTGCAAGGAAACAGACGAAACGGGAATTCAGAATTGAGACAGAAAAATGAGAGAGAAAAATTAGTCCAAAAAATGTTTGATTAAATTTATTAAAAACATTGTTAGTCAGAGTTTTTAAACAGTCCTTCCAAAAATAAATTGAAACCAAAAAATACTCAATTATGCAAATGCTAAACAGAACTCATAATAAATGTACATTAACTTTTCTGCGTTTAATGGTAAATACAATTGTACAACTGAAGAGCTGGGAAACCATTTAAAATCGTAAATCGATATTTGGCATTTACCAATCTGCAATCAACCATGTTTTTTTTTCTAAAATTCTCTACATTCTTTTATCTTTGTAAAGAGTCAGTTGTAAAAAATAATGATTTGAAAACAATTCTAAATGTGAGTAAACTACATGAACTAATAACTGAAATACAGAGCAAAAGAAAGTGTTGGTATAAACAAGAGTAAAACTATCATGAAAATGATTGCAGATCCGCCTTTCACTGCAGACTGCAGTCCTAAAGTTTTCTTTAATAAAATTGAAAAATATTGAAATTATTTTTTCTAAATTTCAAACATATGCATTTTTGTGAAAATTGTTTTCTTAAAAAAGCAATACATTTTTGTTGTCAAAACATGTCAACATGGATTATGGGTAAAATATTTGTCTATTTAAACCTGAATTTAAAAATGATTTTGAACAAAAATATACATCTTTCTTGTAAACCTTTCAAATAATTTCTGCTTATCGGCGAGCGGATTAAATGAAAGTTCTATAATATTGTTCACATACCTTTAATTGCTGTTTTAACAGAGATTCCGTAAAAGTGGAGAAAGATGAAGACGACTAGAATTCTAACTGGGTTAAAAAAAGTGCGCGGCATTTTCTTAATCATTCTTGCGCCTTGTAAATTCACTGATCCAGATTCTATTTAATAGATCCATTTTCCCCTCGACACTCGGCACTTTGTAAAACTTTATCTTTCTGAATACATGATTAAAAACTTCACTGATGAGTTTATTGGAGAAAATTGCTTAAAATCTGTCGATACGGAAAAGTTTGAAAGATTTTAAAAGATCTAAATTATTCATAAAATAACAATATGTTATGCACTTATGTTTTTGTAACTGTCATATTTTCTCCGATTTTGTAGACATATTCTATAAATAGTGATAACTATAACCTCTGAGGCTAAGAAATTGTGTACCCCCTTTCCTCGGAGGTTTGGTGGACACTGGTCCGTGGATAGAAATCAGTTTATCGTGAGGCTGAGTTATTCCTCTCCGGATCATCCTCTTCTCATCCTCCGGTTTCATTGTTCCGCTCATCCCTAGGAACAAGATTCAACTTCCAATCGTCCTGTTCCTGCTCTTGGTTGTCCTGGTCCTTTTAANCCCTCCATCACATATTTCTTGTCATTTTCCTACTAATTTGTCTCCTCATCCTTATACTTCTTTTGTTCTCTTTCTGAAAAAAGTATCTGCTCCATCCCTCTTCTTCTTCCTCATTCCACCTTAATCATCCCATATTATCCTTCCTGTCATAATTGCAATTCGACTCAACTCAATCATTAATCTACGAAAGTATGGTAATGGAAAAACTACTCTTTTCCTAAATTCGATCTAATTTTTCTTAGAAGAAAACTAAAAAAATTAACCCTCGCTGACCTCAAGAAAGTAAAAACCCAAACATCTTTTAAGCATGGATTTACCAACATATAGTGCCACTTTCTGGTAAAGTAATTAAATATACATTCGGTATCACTAATTTTATAATTCAAGTTATCCTTTACCCCAACTTCGTAAACACTCCCTTTAAATGTTCGATTTCTAATCCCTTAACCAGTCTCAATCCTTAAACCAGGTTTCATACCTTAACCAGTCGCAATCCCTAAACCAGGATTCATCCCTTAACCAGTACCAATCCCTAAACCAGGTTTCATCCCTTAACCAGTACCAATCCCTAAACCAGGTGTCATCCCTTAACCAGTACCAATCCCTAAACCAGGTTTCATCTCCCTTAAGCAGTACCAATCCCTAAACCAGGTTTCATCTCCCTTAACCAGTACCAATCCCTAAACCAGGTTTCTAAAATGGAATCTATTTGTATCTGGTCCTGAGGCAGAATTTAAAGAATTTGAGCGAAGTTTAAATTTAAGCCGCGACTCAAATTTTGTTGGTTCCACTTAGATTTGTATTTAATATTTCAAGATTTAAAACGGCATTCAATTGAAACTGGATTTTGGGGGATTTGAGACGCGCCTTAAATTCATTAAATCTGGACACTGGTTTATAAATTTTACTTTTATTTTTGAGGATCATTGTTATATCTGCAGGGTATGACCATCACGGGATATCAGAGAGTAATTAAATAATCCTAAAAACAATACTTGATCACAAAATTGACAATTCTAAGGAATCTATGAAGTATCTTATTTGAATATATGAAAAATCTAGCCAAATTTTCCGACGAGCTTAACCTTATCCCATTTTTTCTCCATAACTTTAAATTACAGCTTACAGTAGAAAGCTCAAACTTCTTAACTTAACATTTTTGTTTTATTGAATAGGGTAAAAATGATAGCCTACATGACGGTCAAAAGGCCGGCCAACAATCAAAATTAGTCAAAAACTTTTTTTTTATTTGAGCTATAACAGATCTAAAGGATCTGAGTTTTTGCCACAAACTCAAATGTTCTAATCCCTATATCTCTGGAACCGGTTGGTGTTAACCTTTGATATTTCAAACTTAGATTATTTAATCTAACATATTTCATAGTTTGAAATATCAAAGGCCTACTCCACTGGGTTGAAAAGATATAGGGATTAGAAAACCAGAGTTTGTTACAAAGACTCAATTCCTTTTACTTAATTCCAAAGCCCTTTAAAAAAATAACTGTCTGGTGATTACAAATC
Organism: Eurytemora carolleeae; assembly: GCF_000591075.1. Classification (NCBI taxonomy): domain Eukaryota; kingdom Metazoa; phylum Arthropoda; class Copepoda; order Calanoida; family Temoridae; genus Eurytemora; species Eurytemora carolleeae. Next base: position 155,996 of record NW_019396640.1, on the reverse strand, counting down.
AGAATTCATCAAGGAATATTTCGTTTTATTCCCTTTCCATGTTCATTTTTGTTCATTTTTCAAAGTATTTTGAAAATGTGTGTTACTTATTAAGTTTGATTGTTTTTGCAAGCGGACACAAAACTAAAAAGACAGGGTTTTAGGTACACCCTCTTTAATTTGCAAATGCTCCCTTTAGTAGAACAGAAAAACAAAAAAAACTACAATATTCACAATCATGGGTGATTTTGATTCATTTATTGTTGTATGTGCACATTTATATCGTAATATCATATTCATCAAACAAAAACTATGATCAGGTCTTTTATAAATTAAGTAATTTTCTACAGAAGGAATCTATATTTCTGGTAATATATGCTTCGTTGTAATTCTTGTATCAAAAGTAAATACTTTAACTATTAACCAAGTTTGTCTACATATATTTTTAACTTTTTATACTGCTACTGAGAAGTAGTTAAACTAGCCGTAGCAAATTCATTTTCTTCTCAGTGTTGATATATTTAACTCTTACTACCCTCCAGGGGCGTAAATAAGGATTCTGTAGGGTGGGGTAAAAAAATATCATTATGTATATCAAATTATTGGTTTTAATTGGGTTTGATTTGCATTTTCCACTTATTTCTGGCATTCACAAACTCCATCAAATAAATGCTTCATTTCTTATCTTTCAGCTTCATTATAGTCATTCATTTTACATTAACTACGAAGATATGTAAAAAAACTGAATTTTTTTTAAGTAACATAAAAACTAGTTATACTCTAAGAGGAAAAAGATGTTACTTTTTTAAATCTTTAGAAAAGCTACCCTGCAAAACTTTTTAAAAAAAACATTGTTTTCTGTTTATATTGTAATTTCTAATTTCTAAAATTTTCTTGTCGTCAATGTAGTATGTTAAGATCTTAAATAAATCTAATATGGAAATGACATTATTTAGAAGTAAAAATTAATTTTTCATTGCCCACACCTTTTTCTATTAAAAAAAAAACATTTAATTGTAATGACATTGACTCTTACTTTAGAATTTAGAATCATTTAAAATATGCTTGTGTAATGTGTACACATATTTCCAGCGCAGAAAAAACCACTTCCACAATCATCATCTTCGCAGCATTCAACTCCTTCGCAGCATTCACACATTTTAGATTCCATGTTGCAAGTTGAACAACCATACAAATATATGCAATCAGAATTTTCATTACATCCTAGTTCACAGGTTCCTGTATCAGCACAATACTCCAAATTCTCGCAGTCTGTATCTGTACAACAGTCAGGTTGTGTACATACATGGTTTATACACTTACCACATGTACCACAGTTAGAATTATCTCGACATCCAACCTGACATTTAGAATCATCAGAACAGTACTCATTGTTCAGACAATCATCATTTTTAACACATTCAGGTTCATCGCCCATCTCACAGTCAGTAACAGCAGGCCAGTCACATACAGGTCCATATGGATACTGGATTCTAACATCAAAGTAGAAGGCCTGTATTGATCCATCCCTTCCACAGCCTCTTGGACATTCCCTAAGACATGGGGAAAGGTCTACGGTACAAATCCAGAACCGGCTGCAATCTTAAAAATTGCAATTATTATCATTATCATCTGTTTTATCAGTTTGCGTACAAGTTAACCAAAAAAAAACTTACTGAATGCATGTTCAATAAAAACGGGTTTCTTTATGACTGAATCTACATAGTTTTGGCAGGCAGGGGGTGTTATATCCATTGGCAAGCAATCATCTGAAAACAATAATTAGAAAATCATTAAAATTACATAAGTTTATTTTCTTTAATCGCACAGCGATAGTATTTTAACTCCATTTAATATTTAATTTTGAAATCTTATCATTATTAAACAGGACAACTGTTAAAAATGTTGTTACTCTAAAGTATATTGTTTGCTAACAATTGCAATCATAATTTTGCTAAAAATAAATTCCAAAAACAATTTTATATCCTCCCTTTTTGTGATTTGCTTTAAAATGTCCAGAAGTCATAACTTTTTTGTTGTGAATCTCAAGATCAAGCATCTCCGTCCTATGCAGACCTACTACTCTCCAAAATCCCGTGGTGGTCACTGGTCATACGCTGAAGGGATAATTTAAGTTTAGGAATCAAGCATTGATTCTCACATTGGATACTGAGATCAAGCGTTGAAGATTAACAATATTTCACACAAAAGTTGCGATCTCAGAACTATATTCTGAGTTGGTCCTAATTAGTAAAGTTTATGCATTTGAACTTTTTTTTTCTTTTCTAAAAACTAACTACCTGCAGCCGCAGAAAACATGGTGTATCAGCGAATAGTGCCAAGAGGTATAATAACATTTTAATTTACCTCTGAAACCCCTTATTGTTAAAAAATATGTTTTAATAAATATTTAGCTTAAAGAGACTGTAAACATAATTTCAAGTGACCCTCCATGGAAAGATGGCAATGCCCAATGTGTTTTTCTAGGATTAAAAGTATTTAATTCAGATAATTCCGATCAGTCTTCCTACAGTACAAATGCGCAAGTCGCTTTAGTAGAGAAACCCCAATTAAAAATAATCAGTTTTTTGAATTATAAACATATTGACAACTAATTTAGACAAAGCTTTTAAATGTACTGTGGTTAATCGGGCATTGTCATCTTTGCATGGAATTGGAGGATTACTTGAAATTATGTTTTCATTTCCTTTAAGAAATATAAATATTAAATATTCTTAACGTATATGTTTGATAATTTTCTTTATGCGTCGGAATGTTTTTAGGAACTGGCATATATGTTTGTCTATGTAGTATGTAAGAATCTGTATGAACATTTAAAAGGTCAGATAACATAAAATTATTGAACGATAAAAGATAAAAATTTTAAAAGGGGAATCATAGATTTGTGTGGTTGTCTATATGGAATCTTAATTATAGTTCTTAATAAAAAGCATATTTCTTAGAATATAAAGAAATAGCTTGAAATATGTTTTGGAGCAAATGCAAGAATTGTAATCCACAAAAGAATTTTTTTTCTTAGACTATAGCCTATTGGATCTCACTGTTATTAGGGGACCAGATGTTAGAAATAGATAACTGCACTCATGTAATTACATCCATCTTTCCAAGACTGCATAAAGATATAAATATATTAAGGCAAGACAGTTTTGGATAGACGCTAAATCTTCTAAAATATCAAAATATATAGTTTAATGTCTATATAAAGTAAATATGGAGTCTATTATTTGATGCAAGTTGTCCCTGGAAAGTGTGGTGAATTTAATCAAAACATAAAAAAAACTTAAATTGGAGGCAACACATTAATTATAAATCGTGGATTAACATGACCATTTGTTGAAGCTGTTATTTATTTTAATTCTATCGTTTGACATTGGGAAAAAAGTGGTTGTGAAAAAAAATGTTTACTTCTTTGTAATTTTAGATTTAATACATTCTCTGCCCTCTGTCCGTATTCTTTTTGGTGTAATAAATCAGAAAAACATATCATCATTTTCCTTCCCCCCACTCTACATCTTCACCCACCTCGCCCTCTGGTTCTACAAGCTTTACCATTTTTAACCCAACTATCCCTCTTCCTTCCTACCCCCCCCCCCCGGCCTAATCCTTCAACTCCTTCCACAAGCACACTCACTTCTCTGCGTGTTCTCTCTACCAAAATCCCCCCTCCCCCCCCTTCCCCGGCCTTATCCTCCATCATTTTCTCCTCCATCCCCGGCCTTATCTTCCATCATTTTCTCCTCCCTCATTTTCCTTCTCATCTATAGGAATGCCCATAAAAAGTTTTCTACATTGCGAAGAGACAGATCATGATTTATTATTATTATTTACACCTTCTGAAGCATAAATAAAAAATGTCAAATATTTTTCAAGTAAAAGGGTTTATTTGTAAAACGAAAAATTTTATTTAAAGTTTTAACTTTGAAACTTTTGTATTTAGTCCGTTCAACTAATTAAGTGCGTATAAAATCTTATGTTGACTTCTGCAGATAAAATTTTGTTTTTAGCTGTTGCTATCTGAAAGAATATTCTTTGTCGTAATTATCTATCAATCCATGAAAATTGCATATATTAAATTGGCAGTGCGGCGGTTGGATTAAAAAAGGTCAGACATTTGCATTTTGTTCCATGATTTTATATTTCATTGCTAATAAATATAATAAATTTGAACGGGTGATGATCATATCCCTCTTTCCCTTCATATTTTGTCCCCCTCCCCCCTAAACCAG
>NW_019396640.1:146201-151693 GCF_000591075.1 Eurytemora carolleeae | reverse complement strand
CCCCCCCTCTACTGGGAAAGGGATTAAAGAATAAATCTAAAGTGAGAGTGTTTTAAGATATAAAGTGGCGGAACCTTAAGAAGATAAAACTATACTGGAGGTGTCACAAAAATTGGTTTTACAGGGAAAAATTGAAAAGAACGTTTGAAAGACCAACTATTATCAGATTAGGTTAATTTCTATAAACATGCTTTTTCCATAAAAACCTTTTCCCCATTTATAAAAAAACTTTCAAAAACAATAATTAACAACGGCTTTTATTTTAATCAAAAGATATATTTAACGTCATTAATTGAAGACACAAAAAGTTTATTTTTACTCTCATATTTTTCTAGGACACCCTATGTAAAGTTTACCTACTTTAACTATACTATGGGATATAGACATTATCCACAATATACATGGATTAGGCGGAGATCGGGATTTAGAAGGTTGTTTAGTTGGGCAGAGGGGAGGGGGGGNTACAAATTTTGACAAATGTAATTCTATATTAAACTAGCTTACGTTGCCGGAATTAAAGAAATCTTATTTTGAAGAATACAAATGTCGAATTGTATAGCCTGAGGCTTACATTTCATTATCTAATGGGGGTGCTGATGGGTCGTTTTTTTCTAAGGTCACTTAAAGGACAAGTGAGGCCCTTCTTTATAAATGAATAAATGTTACCCCCGGGGTATCAGTACCTTTGGGTTCCCTCAAAGAATGTTAGCCTATATATTTGGTCCTGGCGTTTGGCCCGCAATAGCTAACATATATATATATACATCCTTACATTGCAAATATCATATATATATGTATAAGAGCGAAGAGTTTTCTTATATAAAATTATCTAGCTGAGCCTATATATATATGTCCTGCAAAACATGAGATAACGGTAACAATTGGTATATATCTAGTTCTTAAATAGAGGGAGACAGTTCTGCACGGTATATTAAAAAAATCGGAATTGTGAATTTGAATATAAACCTTCAAACTAGCGTTTAACGCTTTAATTACAAACAAACAAAAAGAAGATGGACTAATAGAAAGTCAAAATAGGCTCTAAAAAAATTGGCCCAAATTTAATCTGGAGGTTTGGTTCGGCGTGGTCTACTGGTCAAATATGTTTAATTAGTTTTAGAGGGATATATCAGAGATTATACAGAGCCTTATATCTTTGTGTATATATATACATATATATACATATTGAGCGTAAAATAGATTCTAATTTGAGATAACATTTTATTCAGTGCTATTAGTAATTACTGGACATATGTGGAGTAAATCAATGGGAGTGCTGGGGAGTTTAGAAATTCAGAGATTGAATAAATTTATCCATTTTTAACATGTTCATAAATTCTTAGTAATGACATGGAAAAAAGACTAGACCAAATGAACCAATTTGACTGAAATAACAAGTAGAAAAATTCTTTTAAAATAAACAAAACTATATTATATTTTCATAATGATTTTGAATTCAAAAATTTTACCTTGAAATTTTTTCGAAATTCTTAATTTACTAACTTTTTCAATCTACCTCACAATCACATTTTACTTTATTTTATTGTTAAAGCAGCATATCTAAATATTTACATTTGAAATAATTAATTTAAAAATCTGAATGTTATAAATTAATTTCTATGTTTCACTTTGTATCTTTCATGAAACAAATGGGCAATATAAAAGCAAAATGGGCAGAGAGGATAGGCCGTAGTAGGGGGGGATAGGGGATGTAAAGCTGAGAGGGGGGATTTGCTGGAGGATGACAGGATGGGCAGGGACTAGATGGGGAATTGGTTTATGGGCTATAAAGTAGTAGGGGGGAGGGGGAATAAACCAGGGTATCCTCGCATTCTCTCAAGGGGGGGGGGGAATATGGGTTTAGAGGGAAATGGGTGGGGGAATCTGACTCAGCTCCCGGAAGTAGGGGAATCTTCTTGGGGAACATCTTAAGACATCAATACATGTAGTTTATACAATATTCTTATTTTGAGATTTACTTTAGGATGGGTTGGTAATTAATTTTAGAAAAATAAAAGTTTCCTCTCTGTATCTAATTTTTGTTGCAAAATAGCATAAAATATCTTTGATATTGACAGTCATGTAAAACTTGTAAATTATTTAAAAATATCAACAATATATAAATATATAACAAATTTTATATTCTATGCCTTACGATGAAGAGGAGAAAGGAGAAAGGATGGATGAATGAAGGATGAATAGAAGAATGAATGAATTAAACTATAATTGCATGGGTTTGTATTAGTTAGTCCCTGGATAGCAATTGTGAAGGATCTTCTTTTTCATCTGTAACCTCTCCCTCCCATTCTACCATCCATTTAGACCCCCCACCCACCCAACCATCTCTTTCTCTCTTATTCATCCCCTGCCACTCCACCATCCCGTTCCTCCCTATACCATACACATTACACCCCATCCTTCTCAAGCATTGCTCCTAGTGTACCTTCCCTACCCTACATTGTTTACAATCTGTTGCAATCTTTTTTTCCCATCATTAACCCGCCCCCCAGTAACCAAATACTTGATATGTACCTGTCCCTCCTCTGCGGGGTGGTCAGAAAAGTATAAAAATTATTTTGGCCGAAAAGATTAGAATAGATACTCAGAATAGTAATTTTCAAATGTTGTAGAGAAAGACAGACGAAATTTTGATAATTCGTCAACTTCAGATTATTATTATTCATTCATTATTACTAATTTTATCATATTTTTTCTTAAACACTTTCAGCTCAAAATTCATTTAATTATTGCGGTATTACCATATTAACTGGGAGCAAATTTATTGAATACCAGACTTTTAGGGCGCTTCGGGCCCATCTTCTATTTCAATTGTGAACATATTCTCTATGTATACATTGTAAAACAAAAAAACAAACAAATTTGCGGATTTTATAAAATAAATGTCGTGGATTTTCAAAATTTTCAAAAATCGAATTTTGTAAGAAGCAATTTTTTTTGATTCAATCATCCATAGACGTTCCCTGGGGTCACGTAAGGTCCCCAAAAAATTGGCCCGATCAGTTCAGCCGTTTTTACGTTTATTGGATACAAAAAAACAAACAGACGAGCAAAGTATGTTTAAATTGAGAAGTATGGTTGAATTACGAATAGACTAAGTTGAGCCAATTATATGTGTTTTTTTTAAATCGTCCTAATTATTCTATTCTATTTTGGTATTGCTTTTAATAATTGCTCATAGAAACAAAAAGAAATTTATCTCTCCTTCAAATGTCGATGAATTTATTTTAAAATGTTAGCAAGTATAACATCATTGTTGTTTGAATTCTAAAGTTCTAAAATAAAACTAATAAAATATCAAAATTAACTCTGTAATTATCGACATTTTCTAGTATTTCCAGGTGTAAAGAGACGTAGTATTATAAAGAAAAGAAATCATGGAACTCGGACAAGAATAAATTGTATCTTTAACTAGTTTAGCATTGGCTGAGAAAATATGGACATTATGTAGAGCAAGAATGTTATTGAAACCATTTCTCTCTGGGCGGAGCTTGTAAACAAGAATAGATGAATCAGTGTTCGTTTAGTATCCGAGGAGGATAAAAGCATTTAATTTTGATAATTTTGATAATTTACATAATATTTTCCTATGACCAGAATATTTCATTCATTTTTTTATGTGAAAGATGAATCCCTATTGTACTGAGACCAGAGATATTCTAGGAGTTAGACAAACAAAATAACCTATACCTACAAACCACCCTAACCACCCTTATATACAATTACCTACACCCTGTCATACAAAACTACTATACCCTGACATACAACCTACACCAAGACATAAAAACCTAAGCCCTGACATGCCAACCTACACCCCAACATGCATTAAACCATACACCCTGACAAATAATCCTACACCCTGACATACAAACTAACACCCTGACACGCAAAACTACACCCTGACATGCAAACTTACACCCTGACATACAAACCTACACCTTCACATGCAAACCTACACCCTGACATTCAAATTTCCACTCTGACATCCAAACTTACACCCGGACATTCAAACTTCCACTCTGACATAATTCCTTTATCCTGACATACAAACTTTCTCCTGACATACAAACCCATACCTTGACATTAAAACCTACACCCTGATATCAAACTTTCACTCTGACATACAAACCTACAGCCTGACATTCAAGCTACCACTCTGACATACAAACCTATACTCTGACATTCAAACCTACACCCTGACATTCAAACTTCCACTCTGACACACAATCGTGCACCCTGACATTCAAACTTCCACTCTGACATACAAACCTACACCCTGACATTCAAACTTTAACATTGACATAAAACTTAAAAACCTACACTCTGACATTCAAACTTCCACATTGACATACAAACTTTAAAACCTACACCCTGACATTCAAACTTCCACTCTGACATACAAACTTCCACATTGACATACAAACTTTAAAACCTACTCCCTGACATTCAAACTTCCACTCTGACATACAAACCTACACCTTGACATTCAAACTTCCACTCTGACATAAAACCTACAACTTGACAGTCAAACTTCCACATTGACATACAAACTTAAAAACCTACACTCTGACATTCAAACTTCCACATTGACATACAAACTTTAAAACCTACACCCTGACATTCTACACCATACCTAAAACCTGACATGGTCTGACATGTTAAGTTGACGAATACCGATATCTAATTCAGAATTCTATTCAACTTGTTCCATAGATAAAAAGGTAGAAACATAAATAGATAGTGAAAAAGATAAATAGATAGATGAGTAACATAGATTGTGAAATAAATGTTAAATATTTAACTTTAATAGATAGATGGATATAAATCGTTGGTCGAGAATGTTTGAAGATGGTTTAGTAAGCCGAAAAAGTTTGTTTCAACTGGATCAAAGACTGTTTTATTCAAAATAAATGTATATAAAGATAAAGGTTAATATTGTTTAGTATCTGGCTACTTTAGATCATTGTATATTTACTATTGGTTTCTTGGATTGATTACAGATAAAGCTTAAATAGTTTAGGTGAACTATAAAAATATTATCTTCCCTAAACTGTCCAGATGAACATAAACCGCGCATTGTGCATGGTTGGATTTCTCTATATATACTTTGATTCTATTTATAACTTTGTCTGTTTGTGGCAAATCCCTGATATCCCTCGGAAACTATTTCTATATAGAATTATATAAGATTATCCATAGAGTGTACAATTAGTTATTTTCATTAATCAGGATTAGCCACAAATATACAAATAGTAAATAATAGTGTATTATTCCATCTTTCCTCCCTCTCTTCCTTCCTTTCACTCTATCTCTTTGTCCATCCCCTAGCACCGCGCCTGTTTGTTTTCAACTTGTGACATAATCTTAGAAAAAGTTTGGAATAAATTTAATAAACTGTTTAATAATGAAGTTGGAACGAAACTTTATCTCCGCAAATACATTTAACTTGAATATGACAGGAAATTAATTCCCCC
>NW_019396640.1:118316-146010 GCF_000591075.1 Eurytemora carolleeae | reverse complement strand
CCCCCACTCCTCCTTCAACTTCCTTATCCTAAGAATATCTATTTCCCTATATACATAGATACCCTATCTAAACAAATTCCAATTTTGTAGGCCCTTTCTCTTTGCAACCTGATAAAGGAATTTGGATAGAAGAAACATATCTGTTTTTAGAATTGTTAAGTTTTTACTAAGCTTTATTTAAAAAGCATTCAAATTTTAATGAGTTTATAAAGATAAGATAATTTTTTCTGCCCCCGCCCTTACTTTGTCAGATTCTCCGGTTCAATTTGCAACCTGATGTATGCTTTTCTGTAGCCCGTTAGTACTATAAAACACTTGTTGTTACTGTTAGCTTTGTTTTTTTTAGAATTAATTGGCAAAATTCTCATCGATTTTTCTTGAGAGCTTGAGATCTTAAAATCCCAGTATGCAGAAACAGAGTTACAGGATGTTCTTTAACGAAGAATACACGATACAGAATACAGGATACAGGGTTAAAGATACAGGGTTCACGATATATGTTATAGCTGGTGCTTAAAACAGTGAACGAACGTTTTCAATTAACGAACAACAACAATTCAAGTTAACGAAAGCGGAACGAACGTGTGCATGGGAAAACTCTTTGTTCTCGTTATCGGTCATGATCTATATCGACCAAGAACGTTTTATAACGCTCTTTAAAAATTTTCTTGTTACAAAACGAGTTTATAAAGATAAGGTAATTCTGCCCCCGCCCTTACTTTGTCAGATTCTCCGGTTCAAAATGAACTATTATACTATATCACCTGTGGAAATTGTTAACTATCTGAACTTTTTTGAACAGACAAAATCTTGGACAATTGTTCATTCGAAACGTAAAATATTGGAGCGGGACGATGGAAAAGAATTGAAAGGAAAGGCCCTGGTTCAAGACAAACCCAACCCCAGATTAGAGGTAAGCCCCGTGGGAAGTATTGGAACTTTACAAATGTATTAATCAATCAAAATATAAGGATAGTAGGATAATATTTCAACAAAATTTAAAAGAATTTTTCTTTTACTTTTTAATCAAATTTCCAAATTTATTAGTTCATATTTTTCTTCATATATCAAGTCTACATAGATATATTGCATGATATTATAAAGCTTTTTTATTGAACCATTTTTGATTACTAAATACATACTTAAAACTTTATTCAGAACTTTGAACGTAAATAAGAGATTTAAAACTTTTACTTAATGAAGCACAAACTTGTAAATTATATACTGTGTATTCAGGAGAACAGACTTAATCACTCTTAAAACCTTACTCAGTGAAACTGTAAAACTAAAAAATAATTTTCAGGGACGAAAAAAAACAATAAAGGTAATATTATCAGAGATCGAAACTTTTGTGAGGGGTATTTTTAATATCAAATGTTTGATCTCGATATCAAATGTGGGTTCTTTTAAATTTAAGAATCAATGCTTCCTCATTTAAATTAATCGCTGCAGGTTATGACCATCATGGGATATTGAAGAGGAATTAAATGAATCCGTAGATCTGTATAAGATGGAGATCAATGTTGAACCCGAGATCAATGTTGATCCTGAGATTCACAATTCAAAAGTTCTGGCTTCTAAGAATTTAGCATTGTTTGAAGATGTGACAATGTACTTTGCGTCATTACACACCTCCAGTATTAATAATACATTTAAAAAATACAACAATGAATATTTTCAGTGATTTGAGAATTTTACTAAAATCTTTTTTTTTTGTTTATAGCTGGTCAGAATCTGAAAATATGACTGTAAACAAAATGGTGTATTTTTGAGAAAAATCTGATTTAATCAATCAATCAATCAAATAATAATGCTTAAGAAATCAAATTTTCTGATTTGGGGGAGAAAGCTGGGTGTCACAAAGAAGCATCCCTCGTTGTGAGAACGAATATGAAATTTTATTTTTAGCTTACATTTTTTGCAGCTTAGTGTGAACAGAAATATGTGATACCAGGCTTTCAGGGTGCGCCTCTCTTCTATGCCAATTGTGAACATTTTCTCTTTGAATACATTGTAAAACAAAAGCAAAAAAATCGCGGTTTTTGCGAAAAAAAAAATTTCGTGGATTTTCAAAATTTAATGACAATCGAATTTTGTGGGAGGCTTATTTTTGAAATTTTTATCATTCATAAACCTTCCCTGGGGTCGCGTCAGGTCCCACACAAACTTTCGGCCCGATCGGTTTAGCCGTTTGAACGTTTAAAATAGCCGACTTCGAATCACAAGAATTAGAGCCTTCATTGCTTGATATTTTATCTCTACTACTACTGCATACTAATTTACTAAAGGGGATATATGTACCACGTTTACAATTTTACTACCTTCAATTTTACTCGTTTTAAACTTTATATTATCAATTTGGACAAATAAGATGCTTTAAATTGTAAAATTGGTTGCCTTGCGTAACCGAGCATAACTCAAACCCTTGGAAATATCTTAAATATAATTCAACTGTTGGACAGCATCAAAAATGTTCCTTTTTAAAAATGTTTAAAGCATCAAAACTATCACTGATACGGGTTCAAGGCAATATTTGTAAAATTCCCGTTTTTCACTGATAAAATGATTCTTTTATTTTGGAATATAAAACCTTTGGTATATCTTTAACATAGTACTGAATAATGGGGTGGAAGCATAGTGGGGGGGGGGAGGGGGTATTTGATGGTGGCCACATATTCCAAGTCCCAGTCTAAATCACAATTACATCAACGTCATACTTTTGAGACCAAATTATGTCGGAGACACTATCAGAGTCAAAATTCTAAGAAAAACTGTTAATTTGGAGACATGCTTATGTCTAAGACACATTCTCAGTCACAATTAAGACAAAACCATCTTTTGAGACCAAATTATGTCTAAAAAGCTTTCTAAGTCACAACTTTGTCAAAGACTTATTCCAATGCACGACTATGACTAAGACTAATTATAAGTCACCATTTAAAGAAAAACTCACAATACATAATTATGTATAAGACACTTTTCTAAGTCACACTTTAAGACACATTCTAATGCCCAATTCTAACTCAAAACCATGGCTAAGTTCCAAATCACAGTTCTAAGTTACAGTTATAAAATTTTGAGACTAAAATATGTCTAACACACTATCTAAGTCACAATTATAAGTCACAACTTTGTCAAGACTCACTCTAAGTCACAATTCTAAGTCATTTTCTAAGAAAATTTCTTACATGCTTATGTCTAATTAAGACACTTTCTACGTCACAATTATGTCTAATACACTCTCTAAGTCACAAATATGCATTAGACACATTCTAAAACATTTTCTAAGTAACAAATGTGCATTAGACACATTCTAAAACATTTTCTAAGTAACAAATTTGTTAAAATTCTGAGTCAAAACTTTGTCTAAGTCACAAAAAGACCTTCTCAATCCCAATCAATTCTAAGTCACATTTTTTGGGCTCTTTATTTTGTATAACACACATTGTTTGTCACAGTTCTAGGTCAAAATTACCTCACAGCCATACTTTTCAGACCCAATAATGTCTACGACACTTCTAAACCATAACTCTCAGACAAAACTATACCTAAGTCATGTTTTGTAAGGCTTACCTATATCTAACACACATTCTCAGTCACAAGCAAAAGTCACAAATATGTCTAAGCCTGTTTTTTGAGACAAACTTATGTCTAAAACTCTTTCTAAGTCTCAAATTATAAGTCACAATCCTTTTTAAATCTCCAATTATAAGTCACAATCCTTTCTAAATCTCAAATTATAAGTCACAATCCTTTCTAAATCTCAAATTATAAGTCACAATGCTTTCTAAATCTCAAATTATAAGTCACAATCCTTTCTAAGTCTCAAATTATAAGTCACAATCCTTTAGTCTTGCACTTTTCAGGTTTAATTTTGTTTAAGACTATGACTTCGATACAGTTGTGACTTGAAATATTTAAAGAAATCATTGTAACTTGATTCAGAAACATAAATAAGTTTTCTATTAGGCTTGATAATGTTGATGACAGATTCTGAGTCACAACTCTTAGTCGCTATTCATAGAGTGAGTAAGGCATCAAATTTGATTTGCTTTTTGCTTTTAATGCTTTCAAATGTAGTTTTTGATGCTTTCAAATTACACTTTTGGTATATACGTTACTACACGGTCAAAGCATCCAAATTGTTGAAATTGAAAGACAACTGATTTTTCATTTTTCATTTTAATTTAAATTAAACCTGGGTATTTCGCAACCCAGTAATAATTTTCCTATATTTTTTATTCAATCCCTGTGAAATCGTTTTGTATGTATAATGTATATTATACAAATCATTAGAATATGTTAAAGGGTAGTTTTTATGATACTCTGAAAAATATATTTTAAAATGATTTATTTTGATGAACTTTTATTTTGGCTCACATCAGTGATTTGATTTACACAAAAAAAAGCAAATATCTGAATGATTTTGACAATTATGAAAAAAAAAATCTCAAACCTTTTCTTTAAAATGAATCAAAGAAAAGTTTTCAGCTGGTGCAAAGTGGATTTGAGCATTTTTATCAAAAAAGTGCCTAATAGTTTCACCTTTAGTGAAGTAGACTTAAAAATCAGAATTATGGGTTTTCTCAAAGGAATTGACTCTTTGTCACACACTCTGATTTTCTAATACCTATATCTTTGCAATCCAATTTCGTATTTCAAACTATGAATTCTGTTAGATCAAATAGCCTAAGTTTGAAATATCAAGGGTTTCCACCATTAGGTTGCCAAGATTTAAGGATTAGAAAATTTGAGTTTGTGACAAAAACTCAATTCCTTTTTGTAGAAAATGACAAAGTTTGTAAAAAAATTATCAGCTGAATAGCTGAGGTCTACATTTTACCCAACATTTGGTCTAGATAAATATTTTGTGACTTATCAAAACTGTTTACTTTTTAAGATATAGTTGTTCATTGAGTACATCAAATTCAATACAACCGTAATTAATTCTAGTATTTTTACCCTCTTTAGATCAGAACAAGGCATCGAATCTAAAAATTGTTAAATACAAGATCCCGTCCCATGCAAAATTAAAAGCCATCCTTTCTTCTGGGACACTCTGTATAATGGTAACATGTTGTCGCATTTATTAAATATTGTTTGTGTTTATTAGGACAAATATGGGGGAATTAAGAGTAAAGTGAGCAATAGAAATTCTACTCGAAAACAGAAAATAAATAAGAAAGGGGGAATGGGAGGGCATATTAAAGAATGAGGAGGGGGCGGGGGGGTGTACGTGTGAAATGAGTGAGAAATCTATTAAAGGGGAGTCCCTGGGGAGGAACTCGAGAATCAATGTTTACCAATATAATCTTTTCTATAGGCAATCATATCAGGAACTTTAATCTTTTTTCAGCTTGAACAGACTTGAAACGTCTTTTTTTACGAAAAGACATATATTGCCTATTAAGAGGAAGTTGAGGTCCAACCTTGGCGTCGGTAGTCAAATGTCTTTTATATTTTACAGTATACCCCTGTGATAACTTGTATAGTGACTAGAGATGTCAACGTTTGGCTTTTTTCCGAATTTCAGATTTTGTTACGATAGTTTGCATCCACAGTATAAAATGTTTGAAACGTTACGTTGCATATTATGAAATTTTATGACATAGAATATTACCATTACGTAATGAATGTTCTGCACTTGAATATCTTATACAACGTTAAGCTTTTGTAAATATTGGTGAAAAAAGTAAACTCCTTTACGCTTTTGCATTCCCTGTTTTAAAATACTTTCTCAACTTTGGGTTAAAGCTTAGTAATATAACCACAACTTTCTAACGGTCCACTTTAATCCAAGGTAAATGTTTTAGAGGCCTTACTTACGTTACAATTTCACTTGCACATTGAAATGAATTTCAGTGCAAAGAATATTTTTTTTTGTTGTTTTAACGTTTTATTTTTACTTTTCCAATATTAAATCTTTTAATATCATATTATATTGATCATTTATATTTGTCTAAAGCAAAATTACATTAAACAATATAAAAGTTTACAATTTAATACTAATTCTCATTTCTCTGGATATCGCATTTTATGATTGAAGGGGTTTGACAAAAAACAGGAGAGTATAGTTAAGTTATTCAGAGATGGCTTTCAGAAGGAGTTTCTTGATCCCAGTCTTGTGTTTTTCGTTTTTTAAAATGCGGTATGATGACAGCACATTGCTTTGAAACTTACACCGGGTTTGCAGAACTTATGCAGTTTCTTTAGATTTCAGGAGATATTAGTTCCAAAACTAATACTTGGCCTATTTCTAACACTGAGTGTTAAAATTCATTCTCATAACCTTACGTTTTATGAACAACATATATCAAACGTAAGATTAATTAATTAAGTATTCAGAGAAAAGTTATGAAACGTTTTGATTTACAGAATTATATCTTTTGTTATACGTTAATACTATTGAAATTTATACTCTGTAAAAAAAATCTTTTGTTTCCTGATTATTTAATCAACAAACAGTTTTGGAAACGTTGAACTTTTCATTAAATATTAAGGAACACGTTTCAAAACGTTTTCATTAACAGAAATGCATTTTTTAGTTCTACAACGTTACACTTTTTAAATATTCAATATTCAATCAAATTACAATTGATTTTTCAAAAGTTATACGTTCAAACAAATTGAAACAAAACGTTTCTTTATGGTTTGGTCAAAAACGTTGCAAATATACGCTAACGTTAAGTTGTGTGTATGCATATCAGGCAGGGTATGAGTTTTCGTATGAGTTTTCCCTTCATTAAAAAGATACCACATTTTGGAAATCCCGAGACTACTAGTTTTCGGTGTTAAATATTTTAATTGAAATACTACAAAATTATATTCACGAAATAATCCCGCATGGACTGAGGACTATTTGATCTAAGATTCATATTTTTTTTAGCACTTCATGTGGCGTACTTATAGATTTATTTTCGAAACAGAGGTTTAATAAAGAAAACTTTAGCAATATTGTACACCATACAATATTTTTAAATAAATAAATAAATAAATAACGATTTATTGTGATAAAATCAAATAGTGATTATCATTCACAGTTAATTATGGAACAAAAAGATTATCGGTTCAGCAGTCTCTGGATATGTGGAATACCAGATTTTCTATATTTTTCTGTCCTGACATGATTAACATGATACTGTTCCTGGTGGCATAGTTGATGTTCATGTGGGTGAACTGCAGCAGGGAAGAGATGACGATATTTTCATTCATTTCTTTGCAAAAGAGAGGGATAGCTTGTCCCTTCTGCAGTTCACAGGACTCCAATGCACTTATATATCCAACATAATCTTTGCCTAAAATAATTTTTAGGCCATTTCTCTGTATCCGTTCAAGGACATTTTTTGGTGAACTGTGAGAGAAGAGCGCCATACAACACAACAGTACTCGACTCACTCGACAATACATCTGATAAAGGTTTTATAGACTGTTAATAGGTCTTCCATTTTCATCCCAACATACTTCAGCTTAGAGAGGATAGCTAGCATACGCCTTCTTACAAATCTCCATGGTGTTCAACTCCCAGTCCTGGGTGTCAGTTAGCCAAATTCCCAACAGCTTTACAGATTTAACTGGATCTAGATTATTGTTGTTGAGCTGTAGACATGTACTATAATCTCCGACTGCGCTTGTTATCAGCATGTAGTTGGATTTATCAGCATTTAATAACATTAAGTTCTTATCAGTCCACTGAAATATAGAGTTAATGTAGGTCTGTGTACATAGGCTCTGTGGGTATAAATAGATGATCAACACCTATATCACAGGGTACATGATTTTTAACTTTGTAGGAAGAGAGACCATGGGATAAGGTAGACAAAGATATCAGTTCAAGGAAGGTAAGGTCATCTACATATTTAAACCTGAGGGTTTCATCAACACAATCAGCATTATTGTTGCACTGTACGAGGTACTCCAGTACGCCAAGCAGTGTACCTTGGGGTCCACACTCCAGGCATTTGATGTACTCCAGATGTATTTCCATTAAACTTAACAAACATAGATCTGTTGGATAGGTAGCTGGATAAAACATGCACAATTGACGGTCGCACGCCCATCTCTAAAAACTTCTTGATACCAATGGTCAGACACTGTCTGTCATAGGCTGCAGACCAGTCCAGCATGGTTGTGATGACTGCCGGAGTGTTAAGGTTCTGGTCCTGGTGCTTCAGGATCCTATCCACAAGGGCAACCAGGAGATGATCTGTCCCAGTTCCCTTCTGGTTTCCATACTGTGAAGGATCTAGTTTGGTAGAGATATCTTCTAGAATCCATTTCTTTAGAAACATTTTAAAAAGTTTGTAAAAATCCCTAGTGCATGAGATCTTTCTAAGATCTTTCATTGTTTTTGGAGACTGAACTTTGGGCGCAAGGGTTATGCACTCAAACTTCAGGTTTCAGAATAGCTTCCAGACTCCAGGCAGGCATTAAAGATGTTGGTGAGAGGGGTTGCTAACTCGGCAGCAAACTTCTGTCTATGTTTATTTGGAATATCTGTAGGAAGGACGGACTTTGGTTTCTTCATCTTACATAATTCTAGATAAACTTCATATTCTTGTAGAATTGGGGGCGGGAGGGAGGGTAGGTAGGCACTAGGCTGGTAGCGCATTACATTCAAGTGGTTGGTAACCCTGGGATATACTTGCAAAGTGGTTGGCAACCCTGGCTGTTGCTTTAACTTCAGGTAAACCTTCTAGACACTCCACTTTTAACCCTTTGAGGTTTTTGTTAATAAAACCAATCTTTTTACAGATATTAACCATTAAGCCATTCCTTCCTTCTTTGCAGTTTCCATTAAGTCTGAAAACATTTTTGAGAATTGAGATTTCTTCATTTTGGAAAAAAAGTTTCTTGAGGGTTTTCGATTTTTCACTTTTCTCGTTTTTCCAATATTCTCTTTTCATCCTTCACTGTACACGGTCAATATGGTCTTATTTCTAAGAAATAATCGGTTTAATGTTAATTAATTAAGAAGCACGCCTGCCGCAAAACACGTTTGGGTGGCGTTTGTTTACTTCTGCACTCCCCCCCCCCTCACCAATAGGATACATAAACATTACTTCATTTTGAATTTCTTCCTCGCCCGACGGAAAGAGGCCGGACACCAGACAGCTCATACCCCCCCCCTTCCCCCACCTCTCCTTTGGAGGAAACTCTGGTTCTCTTATCTGTATCAATTTTCCAGTTGAATGAATCCTAAAATACTGAAACAAACTGGCCATAATTGATTTCAGAACTTACATTTATATCAGAAATACAAGAACTAAAATTTACAATTATCAGACCTTATATATATATCAATACCAGAATAGTTAATTCTATACCATAAACATGAGGTACCTTATAAACTAGATAAATAACTATAAGATTATAAACCCTACAGAGCCCCCCCCCCCCCAAAAAAAAAAATAAAAAAATGGGGTTTTAAGAGATAACAAAAACAAGAACTTATAAACTAATTAATACCAGATATTCCACATATACCAGATCTTATAACATTATATACAAAAGATACAGGAGAAATTAGATTTTGCATTTTGCTGAAATAATAAATACCAGACAGGGGCGGCTCAAATAGATTATCAAGTACAATATGGTGGCAACAGAGAAATTGACCAATTATACATGATGCGTCGTCACAAGTGTCAAATATAACAAGTAAAGACAACATTTTCTCCAATTAGTTGAGATGTTTTCCAAGATTAAATAAAAAAGTGTAAAAACTGAAAATAAAGAACAGAAAATTGCACTTATTTCACTGTAAGATATATTTTTTTCGGACACATAAAACTGTTGAAACTTGTGACGTAGGAATACAGCTATACTGAGAGTGTACAAATTCTACGTTTTTATCTGNTATTAAAAAAATCTTCATTTAGATAAAATAAAAGGTGGCGAAGGCAAAATTTTTTAAAAATCTATTGTTACAAATCAAAATTAGAGGGGTATAAGTTTTCCAGGAAGGGGGACGTCCCCCCCAATTTAAGCCATGGGGGAGTCCCTATTCCCCCCCCCCTTCCATAAACCGCCTCTGATACAGAAATCCATGAACCACACAATGTATGCCAGACTAATAAATACTAATCCTATTTAAAACAGGTTTTATATAATGAAAATCTGGAGATTTAAAAGATATAAAAGTTACAAGAAAATTACAGCAGTTGATGAGAACATTTTGCAAAACATTTTCGGATTTACAAAAATAGTGACCTAAACATTGAAATATTACCATGCTCCATTCATAGCTTCATTCTACCCTTCTCTCTAATCAACTATTCAACATTCAAAACTTTTTTCCCCTGATATTTCTGTGGTTAACAAATGACTAAATCTCCTAAATTCTTTTTGTTTGTTCCAAAAGGAACCCTATATTGCTGCCAGTATTAGATTATGTGTATTATGTTTATGAGATCGGATGATGTTAATAAATTAAATTCACAAGTTAATATTAAACGTAACTAAACCCCTTTATTTCCAACCTAATCTATATCATCAAATTAATTTTAAAAGATGTAAATACTATTTCTAAAGTTATTTTACCTGGACCAAACTCCCAAAATACAAACCATTTTTTGATTAATTTTTCATCGAATTCAAGAATGTCTTTTCCAGATATAGAAACTCTTAAATTTCCAGCTTAAAAACAAAAGATTAATATTTATCGGGACTTTCGGAATTTTAAATTGTTCCACGTTACATAAAGAAAATCCTTTTGCCTTTGTTAGATTTCTACTAAATAAAGAAACTGCATTTCAACCTCCGCAAAACTTAATTTTTTTCTCTCAGTCTCGTCTTTCTGTAAAAATTAGAATCTTGACTTGGAAAAGTTGCCCTCCCACCATCTTCATGTTGAATCTTCTCCAGAACCTGACTTGGAAGAGTTGCCCTCCCACCATCTTCATGTTAAATCTCCCCCAGAACTTGAATCTTTCTTGCTAAAATCCTTTACCGATAATTAAATCAATCCTATTCAAATTTAAACCCTCTTAATCCCCCTTTACTGATTCATGCTTAGCATATTTTCTTTATCCTCTACTCTTCAGTCCTCGACACTAAATTCTGATTGGCACACCACTCACATACGCTCTACTCATTTGGAAAAAAGGTTAAGAATCAACTAAATTAAAGACAATAATACGTTGAAAAGTTTCGAGAATGACTCTAAAAACTATACCACGGAGCTTCGCCTTTCCGGTTTCTTTATGAAATAAAAATCAATTTTTTATTAATTTTCAAGTAAAAAAATATATTTTCACCGTGTATTTCTTAACAGTTTTTATGATTTTCTACCACAATGATCAAGTAAAAAGATGATGTGTGTTTTTATGATTTTCTACCACAATGATCAAGTAAAAAGATGATGTGTGTTCGGACAATTTTTCATTTAAAGATGTGACAGTCCTCCCCCCCCCCCCGCTCTTTCTTCAGAGATTGATTTTACAGTGTGTCCAAAATACTTCTCTCCATATTTTTCTTTTCCACGTTTTCTCCTCTGTATTGACTTTTTTTCATATTTGTTTTTTTCATTCTTAATTTTGTCTCGTTCTTTTCATCTGTATTCTACTTTTCACTTTCTCTCTCGGCCTTTTCTTCTTTTGCTTTTTCATTTCTCCTAATTTTCAAAATTATGATTTGTTACATATGTAGTTTTTATGGTAAAGTATATATATTGCACTAAAGAAACGATTTTTTACCGTTTGCAAAATTTTCTTTTTCTTTTAATTGAACAAATTCTTTTTTTTTGGGAGGCCTTCTATGGACAGGTACTCATCTGTTCAAGCTAGATACCAAACCTCAATCACCGGTAGAGGGAAGAAGGAATTGAGGAAGGAGGGAAGGTGGAAATAGGAAGGGAGGGGAGGGGAAGGAGGGAATGGGAAGGAGGAAAGGGGAAGGGGAGATGGGGAAGAAGAAGGAGGGAAAGGGAAGGAGGGTAGAGGAAGGTTAATGGAAAAGATGGAATATATTTAACAAACAAACTACCGGGGATCCGAGGAGGTCTCGTCTGAGCCACCTCTAAATCCTCGTCCTTCCAATATTATTTTTTAAAAGTGTCTAGTCCTCCAAGATAAAACTATTTTTTAAGAATCGGTCCACGTTAGGGCATATAATTAAAATATTAAATTTTATTGAATTGAGGTTTTCGAGTTCTATGTCCTTTAAAAATGTTCACCTTTATTACGCGCATTTTCAGATATTTCTGGTGTAGAATGCCGCAAATAATTCCGAGGTTATAAAACTTTAACCTTTTTTGTTAATTATAGTGAAAACCATCGATTTTTTCTGTGTGGTTCCATTGGGAAAATATTTTGCTATTTATTTCATATCGCGAAGGTTGGCCATTATGGAGGCAGAAGAGTTTTAAGTTTTACCTAAATAAAGTTTGACATCATTCTCATTTAGGAGAGGATCAAACTCATGAGCAAGGTTGATCAAAGGATTGAGTTTTTGCCACAAACTCTGATTTTCTTATCTCTAAATCTTTGCAACCCAATTTCGTTATATTACACTATATGAATTATGTTTTATTTAATAATCTAAATATTAAACTTTTATACAGCCAGATTTCAAAGATATACTTTAGTCATCCATATTTTATGCCCTAACGTGGCCATGGATTTGTTAAAGATAATTTTATCTACAAGAATTAGAAACTTTTAGACACATTATAATCGAAGGACGATGATTTAGAGGTTGTTCGGACGAGAAAATGAGGAGAATGTGGCTCGAACGAGAAGTTGTTGTGGCTGGTCTTCCTCCCCTCGTTGAACGAGTGGGGAGTGAGAAGAAGGAAAAATAAAATTAGGAGATTGCAGATGAAAAATTTGAAAGATATAAAACTATTTAGACGAAATAAAACTTGGAGACAGAAAGTTTGCCTGGCATTAATTTTGTTGCAAAATACTGCAAAGGAAACAGAAATATGGGAGGAACAAGTTTATTTAATATTCATGGGTCACTGCGCCTTTTAAAATCTTATCTCATACGAAAATTGTGTAGAATTTGCACAACCACTCCCCCCCCCCTGATTCTTTAATCAATCTTTCCATTTTGCTTCTAAAAACTTGTATGTATTAATTCATAGTTAATAACAAAACGAAAAACTATCTTTTTTATTGCTATTTTTTAAGCAAAAAATAAATTTAGCCATTAATACATTAATAAATACATTTTGATTAAATATTTACCATAAAAAACGTTATATTTCAAATATTTTATATTTTCTCCAGATTTGAGAATATTTTAAAGAAGGAGAAGTGTAAGAGGAAGGGAATGTATGGCGATAATGTGAGTTTAAGTGGTATATAATACCCTTCCCTCCTCCCATCTTTATTCTTTTTCATTCTCTTCTCTCTTATAGATGTATTATCTTCATTTTCATTTAATTATATTTAGTCAGATTCTAAACTCCACGATAGCTTTAGAACCATAGATAAATAAATAAACACAGATAGCTTATGTACGCAAAATCACCAAGAATTGTACAGTCCGCGAACTCATACTTCTAGGGGTCAAAGTGTACTTCAATGATAAGCGGGGTGGTGTGTGTTTTAAAGGGAGTGTTTGCGATAAATGAAAGGGGGTATAGGCTTAATGCGATAAAAAAGCGCTTTTGATCGCTACTAATCTTACTTCTAGCTGTTGCGTCTATAAGGAGAAAATTGTTAAAAACGACTAATACTGAAGAACGTAATGTCCATACAAATTCAGAAATATGCAACATACGACTTGGACCGTAAAAAAAATCTATTTAATTTCAAACAAATCATTCAGATATTACAACCTATAGTCATCGATTATCTTTCGCCACATTTGTATAGTTGAGTTTTCATAATATGTTTTGATTTTATCTTTTAAAATAATATTTAGCTTACAACTTGTTTTCAAACATTCCTGGAAAATATGAAAATGTCGTCTTCATTACCAAAAATCCTCGAAACAGGAATAAATGTTTTTATAAGTAACTCTCAGATCATAACAATTAAAACATATTATGAAAAATTTTTCAAAGAGAAGAAAATATTCTATATTCTTGTTGCTTCAAATTATAGTCGATAAATTCAGCGTTTTTAAAGGGAAATATTAATTGCTAGCTGAAGTTTCCGGCTTTACCCGTAGAATTTGCGAAAGACTTAAAAAAATTTTGAATTATGAAAAAATCTGAATTTAAAAAAAAGGCACCTATGAGTTTTCTTAAAAGATTGCAGCCCATTTGGTCCAGCCGTTTGGCCATCATACAGCTAACATATAAATATATATACAAATATATATATATTTATCATATAGATTGGAGGATTGGGTGGATTTACATGTCAAAGCTATTCCCCGCAAGGAATTTGATAAAC
This sequence comes from Eurytemora carolleeae, assembly GCF_000591075.1. NCBI lineage: Eukaryota > Metazoa > Arthropoda > Copepoda > Calanoida > Temoridae > Eurytemora > Eurytemora carolleeae. The sequence goes on along the minus strand of NW_019396640.1, from coordinate 131,665 downwards.
TAAAGTGTTGGGCGAGAGTCTGGTATCATGTAACTCTACTTTAAAAATTTTCAAATAAAGAATTTCCTAAACAATGCTTTTGTGAGCTCATCAGAAATCCTCAATTTTACTTAACCCCCCTTCCTTTCTGAAAACTACTTAATCAATTAGTTCCTTGTAAGCTGGGGCCATCTTTCCTGCCCAAAACTCAAAACTTTACCCCAGGCTCTTGCTAACATTGTCAATTTTTCCTAATTTCACCAGCCACGTGAATCCATGGCCCTATACCCATAACTTCATTACTTAAAATCTAACTGAACCCAGGCCTTTGCTTTCTCCATCCTTTCTGAATAAATGCCTGCAGCTTCTCGGGGGAAAATAATTCATTCATTTAAATTCTTCTTCAAGATTTTTATGCAACATATTCTTCCCGTGCAGTATACAGAATATACATAATTCTAGAGTTTAAAATTGGAACCAATTAAAATAATCCAATACCCCATTCTTTACATTTCTTGTTTGTGCCATTTCCATCCAGCTACTTTGCAAAATGCGAAAATATTTTTGCGTAATAATGCGAAAATTTCGCGAAAATGCGAAAATATTTTCAGTAGGGTTTCCAACGTAATAGATTATTCACTTACGCGAAATTACGTGAGTTACGCGAAATAATTTGCATTTCATTTTCGTAGGATTTCGCGTAATTGGTGAAACTTCAATTTCGCGTAATTAATACAAAAGTAATTTCGTGAAATGTTGCAATAATGTTCCATAACCTTCCTGGACATAAATTTTACCATCTAAAAGTTAGCATATACTAGAGAAGGTTTGGGACCTTATGAGAAGTTTACTTATGTATGATCGAATCTAAATACATCGGAGGTTTTATGACTGATCTCACAGGAATAAACAGAAAAAAATAGTTTATATTTAATTGTAAACTGTAATTCAGTATTTAAAAAAAAATTATTTTCAATTCTTTAAAAGGTTTAAAAATGCCCCTCATTTAAATTTTTGTTTAATAATCTTTTTTGTTTGTTTATTTTCTTGTGGTTTTTAACATCGATTTTGATGGTTATAGTTACAACTGACAAGGGTTAACCTCTAATCCTAAATATATTTTCAAAGAAATGTGGAACTAACATCTACTTTTTTCTCTACAGAGGTTTGGTCCATCACCATAAACGATTTTTTAAATTTAATTTGAAAGTATTTAAATTATCCAATCAGATTGGATCATTGGACATGGTTGTAAACGCACATATCCTACACATATTTTCCCGCTATACTCATTTCTGAGAATTAATTTGTACTTTACTAATTACGGAATGGTTTCGTATTACGTAATTTCGCGTAAATTACGCCTTCATAACGCGAAACTAAACTTTCTTTCGCATACGTAATTAAAGCATGTAATTTCGCGTAATGCTCCTCCGTAAGTGAAAGAAAGTGTTACGCGTAATTACGTCATTTACTGTCCCTGTATTATAGCATTGGCTATTCGTGATTAAAATTTTTCAGTATTACATTTATATTCATTTAGTTTAACTCAAATCTCTAAATCTTATTCCTCCAGTTTTTGTTTTGTTTTGATGCAAATAGCTTCTTAATTATTCAATAGCAATCATGGGAATGAATAACAGGCAAAATATCCTTAATTTAAACAATGTGTGATAAGTTAAAAATCTAGTTTTTTACTCTACTATAGTTAAATTCGCCTGATGCAAACCCCTTCCTTATCAATCTATGTTATTTTTTACTTTTGTGCCCCCCCCCCTTAACAAATTCTTAGCTACGGGCCTTACTCCGAATGAACATTAGCACAAATAAAGGTTGTCCGATTAATCATTAGTCCGAGAAGTCCGATTGACACGACACTAGAAAAACAAAATGTAGAAGACGACTTTCAAATAAATATTTACTTTATTTTATTTCACTGCTAATTTGCTTAAAAATTATTACTATATTAAGTTCAAATTTGTACTTTTCATCTTTATTGAAAACTTTGATTGAATCTATTACTTCTCGTGGAATAGCAAGAAATTGAGTGCAAGTTTCCTAAATATATAAGACTATTAGTTGATTGCTAGAAAATATGATGGCACGCGGCATTTCAAGATTTTATCGCTAGAAGTCAGATAGATTCAAAACAAAGCAAAGAAATAGATTAAAAATGAATTGTTATTAATAACGTTAATGAAAAGAAAAGTGCTGTGCAGAAAGCTTTACAACCAAGTTTTAGGTGAAATGTCTGTATATCTTTACCATTATTTAAGCTTGTTTTTTTAACGTTATAAAGCTATAATAATAATAATTTATCTATCTAACTTGCTAAAATATTATAACTGCAGGACGCAGTGTCTAAGGGGGGGGGGGAATGAGGGCTGTTATTCCCCTATAAAGTTTGGGGGACGTCCCTTCCTCTAAAGAGAAGAGAAAAAGGCACCATTTTATATAGATTTTCAAGAATAGATTCTATAATTCTGTAAAAAAAATTAGGTATATTCCTAGAGAACGATTTTTGGACCCCCCAGGCCCCCCCCCCTCCGATCAATTTTGTACATGGATTTTACAGAAAGTGTCTCAACTTAACCTAACCCCTGGCCGCAGCGCTCGGCCCCTAGCCCATCCTAGCCGCAGCGCTCGGCCCAGAAAGTGTCTTAACTAACGTAACCCGTGGCCGCAGCGCTCGGCCCCCTGGACCTAGCCCATCCTAGCCACAGCGCTCGGCCTAGAAAGTGTCCTAACCTAACCCTAAATAATACTAAATAAAAACCAGTTTGATCATGGGCCTGTGGGGGGGGGTCCAAAAATCGTTCACTAGGACAGACCCAAAAGCTAAAATTTGTTTATACCCAGACGCGCAACTTTGGGGGGGGGGGCAGGTTTCCCCACAGCCTAATTAAGGGGGGCATGCTCCCCTTAAGAAAGCTCCCCCCCCCCTGTAGGAGGGGTATGAATTCCTTAACTGGGGTCCATATTGGTTAACATTTATTGTCTAGAAAATTTGAAAAAATATGCCCCCACAGTTATATTTTTTTTTAAACCTTCACTCTTTAAGCATACTCGAATTCAACTATAACATTTTTCAATATAAGCTCAGATTCTTTTTATCCCCTTTCTTTAGAATATGCCTCCGAATTTGGATTTTTAAAATTACACTCACACATTCCTATTCAAATTGCCCCACCAGATTTACATTTGCCCCTTTCCTACCATTGTTTTTTTTTAGAATTCCACTAAATAGTTTTAATTCGCACATAAATTTATTTTTTTTACCCCCAAATGTTTTTTAAATACAACCAACTTTAAAATTCCCAGCCCTATTTAAAAAATTTCCCTTATTTTATTTTGATAATCCTCAGAAATTAAGAAGTTTTGCCCCCCCAACAACCAAATAACCCTTAGTTTAAACAAATGCCCCTTTATGTATTTTAAAAATGCCCTTAAATAAAAATTTGACCCCAAAAAAAAGATTTAAGATTTCCCATTCACAAAATTCACCTAACTGAAAAAAGCCCCCCCAAAAATAAAAATTGCCCAATTAAGATTTGTCTCACACTAATTTGCCCAATACTGAATGAATGCCCCCAAATATAAAAATTTCCCCAAAAAATATCCTGAATTGGTAAAGTAGTTTTTTCATGTTTCATTAAAATACACTTTTTTCTTGCACCCCCCCCCCCCCTAGGAATGTTTTTTTTTTGGGGGGGAATATTACCCCTGCCCCCCCCCCCCCCTCCTCTAGCTGAATGTCTAGTTGCGTGCCTGGTTATACTCATGAAAATGACCAAATTTCAGGGGGAATACAAATTTTGGCCCGCATCGCGAGCGATTGTTCAAATATTCCCCCCCCCCCCCCCCAGCAAATATTATAGCACGTCACACTCAACTAAACACAGGGTGGAGGTCCAATTCATGTCATTACTGACATGACTTTGTTACTTCATTTATATTTATTTTTCAAAGAATGCATAAATTCATGTATACTTAAATTAAATATTTTTTCAAATTACTATGATTTTTTATGATTTTTACGTGTACACTGTACAATATGATTTGAAATGGTTGCGATACAATGGAAATAAACATTTTATGTATCAGGAAAAAGAAATATGGCCTGGCGATGTGGAGGTGGATCAAACAACGAGTTGGTGGATAATCTGTTTAAACATAACATCATACAATCAAAACAGGTTTCTCGTTATTTTCAGAAAATTCATGTTCACACCTTTACTTGGGGATCCACATATAAAAATTTAAAAGGTGATCAACAGTGTTTACACTTTACACAGGGGCCAGGGTGATCCAAAAATATACAGGGTGACCTAGTAAAAATATAGTGTGATTAAGGGTTTAAACTCATATTTTTACAGGGTGATTCAATATTCATACCTGAAGCAGGATTATGCACAACATTCCCACTTCGCTAAAAGGAAATCTTACTTTGATAGGTTCTTGATTGTTTTTCCTCATATGAAAACCGTCCATCTCCATGTTTGAATATTTAATTAACGAACAGACAATTCTAAGCAAAACCAGGAGCTATTTTATTAACATTTTTTAATAGAAGTGCTGCAATTTCAATTTGTTTATTTTAAGCATAAAATTATTTTTCAGGTTTTGGATGTGATGAAAAGTGTTGACCGTGCAAATTACTGCAAGAGCGACCCATATGATGATTCTCCTAAAAGGAAATAATTATTCAAAAATGAAAGTCATGGTTCGAAAATTTAGCCCATATCTAGTCCAGACCCGTGATAGGAATTTTGCAAGGGGGGGGGGTAGACTTTAAAGATAACAAAATTTAAAGATATATAAGGAGAGGACCGTAAGCGATATTTTTTTGACCGTGACACCTCGGCAATGCTTAAAAATTAGGAATGCCGACTAAACAACTGTTTAGGCTATTCGTGCAAGGAAAATATTATGACAATACATTAATTTACAATTTTTAGTCCCTGACAGAGTTTTATGATGTGTAATTAAAAAAATAAAAAAAATTTTGGTCATGACCTTTTATTAATAAATTAAAAAAATATTTTTGAATATGAGTCATTTGTTTGATATGGAGGCGCCAATATTAAATAAAAAGTTTATGATTCTAATTCATAAGTTATCACCTTCAAAAAAAGGCAATTATTAAGATCACGAAATATGGAAAACACCCATTAATTTTGCAAAGTATCTGATTTCTAGTCAAAATTGTTTAAAAGTTATTGCCTGTTATCTACTGATGGCCAAGATATTTGCTTTTTAAACCACTGTGCCTATATGCCCCACTTCGGAAGAAAAGGACAAGACGTGCCCCTTTGCCCCCTCTTGTTTGTAGATCTCAACCATATAAATTATTTAAAGATTAAGCACTGGAGCAGTAAACAGAAATATTGAGGGGAGTTTACCAAATCTTGCCACTTTTATTTTTGACATCCTTCTAACCGAATAATGATTTTCTGCAAAGGATTGGATTTGGAATCACTATCAGTGCCCCGCACATGCACGCGCATTGTTTAGGTTGGACAATTTTCTAAACTATTTGATCTTCTTTCTAGACTTTAAAAGGGGTATATTTTTATTCAAAATATTTCCCTCCCTCCTTTTCATATCAACATTTTTCTAGTTTATAATGAAGTACAGCGGCGTTTTAATCACTGAATTTCAATGCTGTCAATTTTTGAGGAAAATTAACGAGAAAAAAAATGTCCGGTCTGGTCTAATATTTCATTCATATTTGATCAATATTTCAGAATTACTCAAGGATAATCTTAAACCAGGAATGAAAGCTCTTGATGTCGGATCAGGTAAATCTATTCTTTAAATTTTAAATAATATATAGCTCTTTAAGCCATTTAAAAATAATGAAGCATTTGAAAAATCCACTTTTTTACTTCAAATTTTTTGATTTCTTAAAATTATATTGTTTTACAATGATAGATATTTTGGAGAAATAAAACTCAGCGGTGCTGCGGTAGCGGTTAAACGAGGGGTTGAGATGTATTCAAGAATCTTCGTCATAGTTTGCAAAATAAGAAATGTGACTTTTTTATTTCTTAAATTAAAGATTGATTCAACCTCTAAAAACGTATTTTGTTTGTCAATGTTTTTTTTGCCCTCAACCGCTGGGTTTTACATTTTTACATATATTTGTTTGCTATGAAAATGTGTGTTTATAGATTTATATTAAAAAAATGTGTAATGTTACAGTTGAGACTTGAGAGTAAAAAATAAAAATAAAATATTCATTTCCAGCAGTTGAAGGCAAAAGAGGTTTACGAAATATGTAATTCCAGAGGTTAAAACGAAAATAGAATTTTAAAACATTTGTGTCAAGTTTCCAGTGTTTAAAAATAAAAAATCATTTTTTATCTTGTTCTTAACTGTAAAGAGTCTAAGCAATTTCTTAACCGCTTAAGAAAAACTGATATTAAATATAACTTTTCAATTTAAACACCGGTAGAAGTGTCCTTTGAAACAGTAAACTTACCTTTATTATCTGTAATAATTTGTATTTGAATAACTCTACCCTCAGATTTTTGCCCCCACCGACCCCCAGATATTTGGCTTGGAAGAGGCCGCCACTTACCCCCCCCCCCCATCAAAAAAATAGTTTTCATATAAAATCTAAATATATTTGATATCTGATTATCTGATCAATTACCCCAATTTTAAAAAATCTTAAGACCTGTTGAAACACTTTTTGACATTTATTTATGTTTTAGAATTCCCATTTTTATCGGGATTCACTGTATAATGTCATTTATATTTTAGAATTCCCATCTTTATTGAGATTCCATGTATAGTGTTATTTATATTTTATAATTCCCATCTTTTTTTGGGATTTACTGTATAGTGTTATTTATATTTTATAATTCCCATCTTTATTGGGATTTACTGTATAGTGTTATTTATATTTTATAATTCCCATCCCATCTTTATTGGGATTTACTGTAAAGTGTTATTTATATTTTATAATTCCCATCTTTATTGGAATTTACTGTATAGTGTTATTCATATTTTATAATTCCCATCTTTATTGGGATTCAATGTACAATGTTATTCATATTTCATAATTCCCATCTTTATTGGGATTCACTTTATAATGTTATTTATATTTTATAATTCCCATCTTTATTGGGATTTACTGTATTATGTTATTTATATTTTATAATTCCCATCTTTATTGGGATTCACTGTATAGTGTTATTTATATTTTATAATTTTATAATTCCCATCTTTATTGGGATTCACTGTATAGTGTTATTTACATTTTATAATTCCCATCTTTATTGGGATTTACTGTATAATGTTATTTACATTTCATAATTCCCATCTTTATTGGGATTCACTGTATAGTGTTATTTATATTTCATAATTCCCATCTTTATTGGGATTCACTTTATAATGTTATTTATATTTTATAATTCCCATCTTTATTGGGATTTACTGTATAATGTTATTTATATTTTATAATTCCCATCTTTATTGGGATTTACTGTATAATGTGTAATTGTACAAACATTAATTAAGGTAGTGGAATACTTACTGCTTGCATGGCTATGATGGTTGGGCCTAGTGGCAAGGTGGTCGGAATAGGTATTCATTTTTATTATATTATTTTTATTGTACTATTTAAATTGTTTCATGGCCTGATTGCCAATTTCAGTAGTTTTGAAATAGATATATATATAATTATAATTATTATAATCATAATCTTTTATTCGCAGACCACATATCTGGCCTAGTTGAGATGTCCAAAGAGAATCTCCTACGTGATGGTAAGGAATCCCTTTTAACCAATGGTCAGCTTCAGCTTGTTGTAGGAGATGGTAGACAGGTAAACTCTTATAAATTCTTTTCAAATTACTCAATTGAATTATTAATATGTTTCCAACTAGGCATAATATAACGTGGTTGGTGGTGTATATAGTACTACTATTGTGTGTACCTGTGTAGTTTGTTGAACATGCCATTATTTTTCCAAATAACTTAAATCTTTATTTATTAAGTTTGATGTTTTGAATAAAGTTTAATTTGAGCATCTTAAGTTTGACCTATTAACTGACCAGAGCTGAAAACTTTAGAATGAGATATTCTTAATCCCGATTACTTAATCTGAGTATCCAATGGACACACTTCTTAAACTACTCTTTCTTGGTTATAGTAGAGAAAAATCAAAAACCGTTTTTTTCAATTAGAGAGTCCCTCTCGTTTCTGTATGTTAATCTGAAATGGCGCGCAAAATTTCAAATTTCCGGGCTTCTTATACGCGATCAAGCATTAATATCAATATCCACCATTCTAGAGTTTTCAGCTCAGCAAAGTTTATAAGAATTATCTCTCCTCTTGTTTAGCATTTCGTCCATTCACAAATCCATCCTATCAAGAAAATCCCACGCTACGTAAATTCCATTTAAGTCTAATTTTCAATGATCTTTCTCCGTTAAAATTTTGTGGGATATTTTTTTCCGTAAATATGAATTTAAATTTTATTATTTTTTTTGTTGTCAATTGGCTTTATAATTTTATGTTTTCTCACTGTCACTCCATTCTTTGATCTATTTTCGTAAATTATTTTTTGAGCTGATTTTTTAATCATTTATTTTCTGTACTCACCTGAAATTATTGTGAAGTTGTAGAGTTTAAGCTATTTAGATATCTTAAAATCGTTTCAAGCCGATTTTTTTTGACAGACATTTTTTCCAGGGATACAGTTCTGGAGGTCCATATGATGCCATACATGTTGGTGCCGCGGCTCCAACACTTCCCCAACATTTAGGCAATCTCTTTATCTTTGAGACAAGCACAATTTCATGAAACCAAAAATAGGGCGGGCCCCCCTGCACTGGGGGACACGCGTCAGGGGTAATGTGCACCCTGGGGTGGGGGGCACTGCACTAATAGGACTGTTTATATAATTTAGCAATGTGCAACCTTATTTAGACATGTTTTAAATATTATTTTAGTCCTTATACATATTTCATCGCAGACATTGATAATGATTTTGTTCGTGCAGTTGACCAGCTGGCCCCTGGAGGTCGTCTTATTATTCCTGTAGGTCCTGAAGGAGGTCATCAGACGCTAGATCAGATAGATAAAGTAACCTTATTTTATATTATTTTGTTTAATATAGAAGATATTGAAATTTTACTAAGTTGTATTGTTTCTTGTTTTGCTTATATTGCTTTGGTTATAATCAGTTTATTAATGCTTTATTGTCATGTTATTGTTATTATTTTGATCTTTATTTAGGATAGAACTGGAATTATATCAAGAAAAACCTTATTTGGCGTAAACTATGTTCCTTTGACCAGCATTGAAAAACAATTGGGAGAGTAAAGCAAGATTTATGTACTGTGCAGGAAGTCTTGAAAAAAAAACATGCCAATATAAGAAATATTTCAATCCATGGATCAATTGAAAATCATTAAAAAAATCATGATTTATGAAGGAAAGTCTTTGCTAAGTTTACTCATTAGTCCGATATCCATAATGCATAAAGCTATAATTGTTTATTTAGTAACTGTAGTTAAAACTAGTTAAGAGAAATAGTTTGGGGTGGGCGATTTTAGAAGAAAGAGAATTTAGAAATAATAATTTTAAATCTGAAAATGCAGAAAAATGTTTAACTACTTTTTAGGGGGAAACATCATTTTTCAGAGAGGTCAAGTTCATCTTTTACCTAACACCTATTTTTAATCTTTTCCAAAAATCCCAGGGGTACAAGAGGACTTGCCCCCCCCCACACCCTCTGTGTTACGATTCTGCTAGTTTTGATGTGCTGTGATATGTGATGTTCCCTTCTTATGAATTCTTTGTAAGATCAAAGAAAAAAATGTTGATTTTTATGCTTGTAATTTTTCTAATTGGGACACATTTACTTATAGAAAATTTATGAATTTAAAGCACAAAATAAAGAATAAAAATGCTTAATATGTTAGATAATTTAAAAAAACATTTTTCTGTAAATATGATTATAACATTATATGATTTTTTCTTACTGGGCCTTGACAAAATACTATTTTAAATGTTGTTTATAACTTTACTGTGACCATTTATGAACATGAACCTCCATTCTTTCTACACACACTATCCCCCCACCCTCTGTGTTACGATTCTGCTAGTTTTGATGTGCTGTGATATGTGATGTTCCCTTCTTATGAATTCTTTGTAAGATCAAAGAAAGAAAAAAATGTTGATTTTTATGCTTGTAATTTTTTCTAATTGGGACACATTTACTTATAGAAAATTTATGAAGCACAAAATAAAGAATAAAAAATAAAAATGCTAAATATGTTAGATAATTTAATAAAACAGTTCTCTGTAGTCCTTTATTTTTTCTTGCCGGGCCTTGACAAGATATTATTTTAAATGTTGTTTATAACTTTACTGTGCCCATTTATGAACATGAACCTCCATTCTTTCTACACACACTACAGGACACGATTGGTATTTGTAGACCTAATTGAAATATTTATCAAATATGTCTAATTTAAAAATCAGCGAAAACCTAAGGTGCTAAAAAAGCTTGTGGAATTCTCAACTCTGAGAATCAAGCCTTAGAAGTTAATTAATAATTTCTCTTCCATATTCTTTTCGAAAAATTTTCGTATTTTTACCAGCTGAAATTTTCGCATTTTTTCCGCAAAAATTTTTATGTTTTACTGGAAATTTTCGCATTTCATATTTCGCGAAAATTTCGCTTTTTTTCGTGGCGAAACAGATAAAATAGAAATTCGGCGAAAAAAATTGTTCGCGAAACTATCAACCCTTTTCGCTGGAAACTACATAGAAGTGTCTAAACCAGGCCTTCAGTACGACGGGTTGTGCTTTGGTGTGGATAAAGGCACTTCCATGGTGCAGTGAGCATATCAGTCACTTCTGTAATAAAGTTACAGAAGTGGCTAAATGACTTTTTTTTCGTGGTCCTTGGCCAACATCACAAGGGTGTCCTTTATCATCTCTGTGGTGAGGGCACTTTCCATTCATGGACATACCCGGCGCGCACGTCATAGAGTCCTGCCCTGACTTCATGGCCCGGGGTAAGGACTAAGGAAGTGGTCGCTGCAACAGGCGATTCTTTTGAAGGTTTAAATAAATAGTATATTTTTCTTTAAATCTTTAAACTTTACTTTAGTCATTTTTAAAGAGATTTCAACTTTGTCACTTATACCTAATTGTAGATCTAATTTTGATTAAGAATTTGTCTATGTTTGCGAAAATTCGTAAACTAAGTTTGTTCTTCTACCTGCAGTCAACATCATTCAGAAAAGCAATGCTTTCCTAAAAATATATCTTAATACTTGCTTTTTATCAAAACAGAAAGAGTCAACATACGTCAAAAATTGGAATTGTTCAAAAAGAAATAAAAGGCTCCTCTGTAATTTATATTCTTTCTTTGTAGATCAAGAAATATTAAAAGGGAGGGAAGATATTCGCAACAGAGAAACTCTTTTACCTCATGCTTTGCAGGGTCTCTCCACCTATCCCTTAGCGCCTAAAAACCTTTTTTGGGGCAAATATGATTTAAATTTCAGACAGTACCTAGGCTGCTAGTTTACAAAAAATAAACGGCTTTATTTTTGTGTAACAAAAGTTTATTCACTACATAATTATATAATAAACTTGTCAACCACTAACAATTCGTCTCTGTTGTAAAGTCGTCGGAGACACCAAACCAAACAACTTCAACCCCCAGGGTCTTTCTTCTCTCCGACGGAACTATAAACAAAAGCCAATTACGTATCGTGAATCTATCTTCAAAAATTAAACAAAGAATAGTTAATTTAAAGAATTAGTGACTTTCGTTAATAATCAATTGTCATCTTATTTCAGAAGTTTAATTGTCTTTTAGTTGTGCAAATAAATAGTGTCCGAGTTGCATATTTTCATTAATAATGTCAGGTTCGGGATTACCCTCAAAGGATAAGACCTTATTTCATACATTCGTGGTTCCCTGCAGCTACAATCCATTAATCTTTTCATTCTTTAACTAGTTAAAAGGCCCGGCGTTACTCGTGGAAAAAAATTTGAAAACATTTTATATAAATAATATTAAAAAAAGATAAAAAATTTGAAAACAAATATTTCGAATTTGTAAGCCTTGCAACCCCCGGCCACCCATGACTATGAGTGTATACAAAACATTTTAGCCTATTCGGTCCAGCCGTATGGCCGGCTATAGGCGACATATATATAATGTCTTGTTTCATCATATAGATATTAGACTTTATTTTAGACAGAAACCCTAATTCAACCTTAGAATTTAGTTTAAACAGTTTAAGGTCGTCATTAATTTTTTTCAAGGTTTTTGTTGAGGGTAAAAAATATTCAAAATGAAAGCGCTGTTAAGAGTTTGAAGTAAAAAAAAAATAGAATTTTTTGATCATTGTAGGTTTGGCTGTGTTGAATATATATACTGTATATGTATATGTAGTATACTGATTTATTTTATATTTTATTGTTTTTAAAAGTTCTAACAGCTGTAAAATGAACGACAAAAGTAAATTCGTTGAATGTGTGTGCGAAGCGCACAAAAAAATCTGATTTTCTCGTGTCTTATTTTCCACTTTTTTTATGGTGCATCTTTTTTATCTATTTCTTAGTGTCTGTAAGTATATGTCTTAGTCATATTCACTAGGTGTGTATAAAGTCCCCTACATTCAGTCTACAGCAGTTTTTTGTAATTCATCCACTTATAGTCCTTTTTGTCCACCATTTACTCCATTAATTGTAGGTCCGTGTAGTTTTAAGCAGTAAGCAGTTCCTGGAAGTACGTTTTGCGACTATTTGTTGTCTTTCCATAGAAATAAACGTGTGTATGGTCTTTCTGTAGTCCCTCTGCCCTTGTTTTCCAGTAAGTGTAGCTCTATAGTCTTATAAATCTTTGTTGTCGGATAGGAACAAGATTCTGACAATGAACAGATAGACAACGGAATAACCCTCAAATATAAATCGATAATGCAGAAAACTCTTTATTTCCTAAAAAAAATGAAATGAATAATGATAAATAATTATTACAATGGTTTACAAATTTATAATAAAAAGATTCTTACGATCTATTTGAGTATTTGTGGGTTAAACTGTCGGGGAGTCCTAAGACGCTTTTTTATACATTAAAATTTCTGAAAGAGTGACAATTAAATGTTAAGGAAAGTCACTAATACTTTATATGAAAATATTCTTTGCTTAACTTTGAAGTGGTTCACAATTAATAAAAGTGTTTATATTTCGTTGTCGGGGAACAAAGAGAAGCAGGCTGAAATTGTTTGGTTTGGTTTCTCGTCTCCGAGAGGAGCTTTTAGGTTGAAGACGACATTACATGGAGGGGGGGGTCTTAATGTTAATGGTTGACACTGGCCCCAGGCAGGGTT
>NW_019396640.1:116544-118291 GCF_000591075.1 Eurytemora carolleeae | reverse complement strand
ATGAAAGTCGACTAAGGGGGGTAATCACAACATAGGTCAATTGATCTACCCGAGGGAGGGGGTGCAGAGCAAATTTGAGCCACGCGAACTGACCTCCAGTGCCTCCTGATTCGCAGACTGACATCCTAGCCAATCAAAATCATCTCCATGCATTACACTACGTCTCAAAGCCTCCGCAACTCTTACTGCATTCAGTCCTTTCTCCAATATCAAATATTTGGCTTTTACATTCACCAAAAGCCTTTTTTTGATTAAATCTCAAAATGATCAAAAAGTTCTAATAATATACATAAACAATTTGACTTAAAAAGTCAACTTTAATCGAGATTAAGAATTCTTTTTTTGTTTTTCTAAATTTCACAAATTCTTGAACTTGTGCATAATTTTTGCAGCTTTATAGATTAGTAAAAATAGGTAAAATGATACTTAAATATTAAAGATAACCATTTTACATACTATAGGAGCACCAATTCACAGAACATTAAAGTTTTTGTGAAATACTTAAATTTGTGCTTTTATTGTGTTTTATTATTAAAGTTCTTCACAAAAACTATTTTGCTTTGAGAATCAATGCTTATACAATATGCAGGGAATGCAGGTCAGTTCACGGGGTTCATAGTTACTCTGCACTGCACATCCTCCTAGGTCTCCTTTATATCACAGCTGTAATAATGATTAATCTTTTATTAAATGTTACGTTTCTGCGTAAATAAATAATGTTTGATTTGATTTTTAAAAAGTTTTATATGCTTAAATGTGGTAAATAAATATTTTTTGGGAGAAAATAATTAAAGGGGGGGGGGGCACAAAAGTATTACGTTCTCCGGAAAATTTAAACAGCTTGTTTAAACATAACTTAGAATTGTCGTAGAACGCTGATTTTTTGCATGTAAATCCAAAAATATGTATTACAGCAAAATTCAGTTTTATATACAGGGTGCACCACGAAACATGACAGTTGGCGAATAGTTACAAATGTCTTCTTCCATAATTTGTTAAGTTGTTTGATACCAAAGATAATAATAACACATTATATGGAAGTCATTTTATAGTAACATTGTTTCAAAGCAAAATATATTTGAGTAAAAAGAATTTTTTTAACGAAATAAACTGCAAAAAGTCTTTATTATCTAATAAAGTGTATGGAAGAAGACATTCAAAACTATTCACCAACTGTAATGTTTCGCGGGACACCCTGTGAATCCGAGCAAAAGTGCGTGCGCGATTTTTAGTGGAAAATGTTCCTTTTTCAAATTTTTGCAATCTTGCCAATTTAAAATGAACTTTTATTCGCTTATAGAGGTTTTAAATCATGTAACTAGTGCATTTTTTGAGATAAAACCCTCAAATCCCCGCGCGCGTGTGCATTTTAGAATATACAGGGTGTCCCACGAAACATGACGACTTGAAAGTCGTCTTTGATATTTGAATTTATTTGTGACATTTAGTCTTCTATCTACTTTAACATGTATGATTCTTGAAACAATTATCACATAATTCTCCTAGTCCTGGCATTTCCGAAAAGTGGTCTGCGTTTTTTGTGCTTTCAATATTACCGGAGATATAAAGAGTTTGGTTCAGATTTCAATTTTGTTAAATAAAAGCAAAATTGTCGAAATCTGAACGAAATTCTTCATATCTCGGGCAATATTGAAAGCACAAAAAAGGCAGACCACATTTTGGAAATGGCAGGACAAGGGAAATTTTGTGATTATTATCTCTAGAAATTTACTTCTAAAATTAGGTT
>NW_019396640.1:98833-116478 GCF_000591075.1 Eurytemora carolleeae | reverse complement strand
AGACGTTCAAGCTCCCTTTGGAAACAAAACATTTCTTTACTTTATGGTCAAAAAAGTTGTAGATATTAGAAAAATAACGTTACATTTCCACAAAACGCTAACGTTGGGGGTATATTCCTCTAACGTTAACGTTTAACGTTAACGTTAGGTATGAGCTCCTATAACGTTAACGTTTAACGTTCACGTTATATAGAATATATCCAAACGTTACACATTATTGTAACGTAACGTACAAAAACGTACATTTTACGTTACGTTACACTATCGTTGACATCTCTACCATTTACATTGAAAACTTTATGATCAATGCTTGGTATGACTATCACGGGATATCGAACAGGAATTAAATTAATCCGATGAACCTGCATGAGATGGAGATTAATGCTTGATCCCGAGACTCAACACTAATGTTAAGACTTCAGGGTTTAATTATAAGGCAACAGTAGCTACAGTTATAATCTGTAGAAGACCAAAGCAAAAATCACCTTTGGTGTAACGGAACGATGGTCAAAAGGCATTCTCTTAACCTACTATTTTGCAAGAACTTTTTAGTCTTATCCAACTAGACGCTGGCAATATGATTATGATTTATGATTACAAAAATTCTCATCTATAAGGCTATCTAAGGGGGTAGGCGAATATATCAATATAATGAAGACGACTTACGGTTTCAATTTTAATTTTCATTAAGCTCGTCTTCCTCGTATACACAAAAATATAGAAACAACGAGAAGCTGTCAATTTTAAAAAGCTTCTCTTTAATTACCTGTAATCTTGTAATTCGAAACAAGCTTTTTAACAATTAGAACCAGAATAAAAAAGCAGTCTTCATTATATTGCTGAAATCGCTTACCACCGTATAAAAGTCACAAAGTATGCCAATTTAATTAATCGAAAAATTCTTTAAACTTTCATTTTACTCTTATCTCGGCTGAATCTGAGCTGACAACTTTAGAATGGAGGAAATCGAAATCAATGCTTGATCTCTTCTTTTTCTTAATCTCCGGGTTAAATAATGCTTGTTCTCCTCTTGCTATTAATTAACTGATCGGCTCAATTTCATCATCAGAGCTGAAAACTTCAGAATGATAGATATCAAGATCAATGATTGATCTTCTCTTTTTATTAATCTTCAGACTAGTTTAATCCTAAGTTTGTATTAACAAAATTGTACATAACTCAACCAATCGAGTTGGGTATGGAGATAGAAGTACAGCCAATCAGAGAAGCCGGGAAATTTAAAATTTTGCGCACCTTTCGATGAGTGAACTCTCATTGGTCGGAAACTGGCAGGGAGAGAAAATAACGGATTAAGAAGGAAATTTAAAGTGTCCACATTGAATATTCAGATTAGGCGATCTGGATTTAATTCTAAAGTTTTCAGCTCAGCATTTGTACATCACTAGAGAGTTTTCGTTATTATTAATCATGTGCCACAAAATATACACAACGTTAGTCAAACAGCTTAATCTTCACAAACTATGGATAAAATATCCAATATCCTTGTTCAAGTACTCTCTCAAAAAAAACATGATGCATTAAATGTATACACAGTCTTGCTTGCAATTTTATTTCAATCATTTTCCATACGTATTAAATGATTCGTTGTCACCTACGAGAATTTAGTACGATATAATACGAAATAATTTCGTAATTTTTACTTCACTAAATTACATAGGACCCAATTAAATTTATCTACCACTAAAAGTATAAAACTAGTACACAAATATATTGCAACCCATCATCCTAGTTCGATCTTTCAATAAACCTTCTAAAATAATAAAGTGAGTTTTCGCGCCAATCTTAAGTCAGAAATTGCGCTTGCAAAACAAATTGGCTAGGATTAAGGGGTGTAACGAAAGATCGAAAGACAGGATAGCGCGAATAAAAACCCTCAAAAACAATAAGAAGAAAAATTGAGTTAAGCTGTTATAAGAAAATACCTCAAACTAATTTCAGTCTTTGTGCAAAAAATGCCCTTCAAAATATGGCTAAAAGAGGCAGAGGAGAGGAGAAAAAGGTCAGAAAATAACAGAATTTTTAGGAACTGTGTGTGCCAAAATTTCTAACATAATGTGATAGAATTTACAAAATTTACAATACGGATTAATTACTAGATATACGAGTACACTATTTACAGTATGCGGTGGAGAGGGGGGCGCTTTTGAGGGCTTTACAATATCTCCATGAGCAACGATTATCAGATTGAATATACGTTTTTTACATTTTGGTCTTTTAAAAATTCACACATGCGCAAACACGGGTGATGATTAAGATTACAATATGTACAGGGGTTAGTCTCAACTTTGCGGGGGTTACACTTTACATATCATCATCCCCGGCGTTTAAATAAACATAATGTAACAAAAATAATGAATATCTTAATGTTTAAGCATTCAAGAATTAATCCTATGCAAGACTGTCAAATCTCTTCAAATTTCACATGATTAAAAATATAAATAGAGAGGCCAAATGGGAAAAACTAGTCTAGGGACTTATTTTTGGCTTGGTCAGACTTAGTTTTAGTCTAGGATTCCACAGTTGAAATCGTCGACAACTATTCTCTTTTAAAAGACGACGAAGGCGAATAAAGGCCAGATGTTTGAGTTTATAAGGTCTACTTAAAAAGATTTTTTTGAATTACGAATAGCTTTTTGGTCCTCTGAGAGCCAAAGATACGAGTTTTACGGTTTTTGTTGAGGAGTCCAGGAGTTGATTTCAGCTTATTTTCTACGGGAAATATCCAGCAGGAGATTTAATCTTGAGCTTTACTCGTGAATACAAAGCCTCCTACTCCAAGACTTGATACAAGTTGTTTGGGAGGTTTGAAGAAGAAAACAATTTAGAGAAGGTGGCAAGGGTAGGAGAAAATTAGATGGAGCCAGGAGAAGGCGAGATAGAGGGCTGGATATATCCATTTCTATTGTCTGTATTGATGGAGTTCATTATTCTGGATGAATTTTATTTTTTGGTTAAATTGGTATGAGTAGGTAGACTACTCAACTAGTCAACTTTTCATAGTACGTTAATATATTAATCAACACCTAGATGTTGGTAAAAGTTTTGAACTTCCAAGTATTATTTAACACTAGTTAATTCCATTGTTCTCTGGGGGATTTTTTATTCCCATCATGGTCCAGATAATGGGTGAAGAAGGGTTGGTCTATTTACTCCCAGTGATGTGGTGAGGGTGGAAGTTCGGAGGGATGGGCGACGGTTGAACTGGCGAAGCTTTTAAATGCAGCAGAGGATGGATTGATACAGAGTGGGACCCGGTTGGAGTTTAACTGGTCGTGGATGAACTTGTGAAGCTTGTGTTTAACTTTATTCACGCTGGTCAGCTCCAGCTCCCAGGCATCATCGAAGGGTTCCTCCGATATTGGCTCGAAGTCACGTGTGTACTGGCGCATACCAGAGGAGGTTGAGTGACAGCATGCGCACATACAGGAATGGTATCTTAGCCTACCCTCGTCTAGGTATGGGTGGTTGAGCGCCTCGGTTACACTGATCCTTTTATCTGGATCCATTGTAAGCATCTGACACATTAAATGGATCGCTTCGTGTGTCGCCCACTGCCCCATGGAGTACAGGGCAGAAACCGAGGGAGGTTTCACGCCGCGGTTGAGCATGTGCCGCTTCGCGGCGTCGCAGGCGTACTTCAGGTCAGCCAACGTAGGAGTGCCCAAAAGGTCAGTTATCAAATCCAACTGCTGAATAGGACTCGAGGCCTGAAATAAAATAAAAAATATTAAATTGTCAACAATGTCTTATCTAAAGAAATAAAAACATCTTACGTGGGTTTACAACTAAATTAATAATAATCTAAAACCCACACAAAACGTAACGAGATATTAAATGAATGTTAAAATTATGATATTCGTGTAAAAACATGTGGCTTAATCTTAACGTCAATAGGTGTTATAAAGGAATAAGATGAATTCAAAATTTTCCCCTCTGATTTCATTCATTTATCCTGGTTAGCCTTAACCAAAGGTATATTCCTTTATTTTACTATTACTTTTTTAACTAGATGATATAAGTTTCCACTAATCAGTTGTTATTTTATTATAAATATTTGCCGTTGTGTGAAGTGTAAAATCCTGGCTTTATTGAAATAAAACCACTCAGCTTTTGAAAAAACTAGTTTTTTTCTTTAACTAGTAAAATATTATTTCTTAGTGCAGATGTAATTTTTATCAACATAACTCTGAAGCAAATTAGTTCATTTTCGTCTTTTATACTTCAGACAGGCAAGGCAAATCAAGTGAGGATAAAAATGTTGACGTTCCCTCATTCAACTCGTAATTAAATGCCATAAGAAAGAATAAAATATAGGTTAATGGTGGAGAGAAAAGAAGGGAAATTATATGTTATTGTGATTGGATAAAGTTCAGTTAAGCTTATTAAATCCACTGAATAAAATATCTCCACGAAATGAAATTTAGCTGGATATGATGGAATTAGCCAGGGGAATTTAACCCAACACATGTTTTACTGGAGAGTTAATGTTGGCGTCCTATGGGTCCTACGCCCGCAAATATCGATATATAAGGGGAATTCATAATTGTATCCCCCTCTCCTCGACATACAGAGAAATTCTGTAAGTTAAATATGTAAAACCTTAAGTTTTCTTTAAATTATGATTCTCATATGTACAATGAACACGAGAAACAGAAAATGTGCAGTGTGCAGAGACCATTAAATCTTGTAAAATGATGCTTAGGCGACTAGTGAAAAAATATCAAATAGATTAAAAATTGCTTTAGTGTCCGTCTTTCCGGTTTTCTGGTAGTAATGTCTGAATGTGGTGTAATACAGGGTTACCCACAAAATATGAGACTGAAAGACGACCTGAAACTCATATAACATAACAGGTTAAATGAAGTATTTGCCTTGAATACGGTATTTGTATGGCTTATTTAAAATTTAAAAAAAGTTTACAGTTGTCAGTTGTAGATAAACGTGAATGTGAGAAAAGTGATACCATAACCTCCGTACAGACGTCTCTTAAAGTCTAATCCAAAGTGGGTAACCCTGTAAGTGTATGTTGTTTGGGTCATACTCAGAAGTTTGTCAAGTGGCAAGTGCATGGGCTTATATTTTTTACTTTCGAGGGGGCTCAGCA
Source organism: Eurytemora carolleeae (assembly GCF_000591075.1). Lineage (NCBI taxonomy): Eukaryota > Metazoa > Arthropoda > Copepoda > Calanoida > Temoridae > Eurytemora > Eurytemora carolleeae. The sequence goes on along the minus strand of NW_019396640.1, from coordinate 111,353 downwards.
CCATTTGGGGTCTGAAACCCTACTGGAAACTGTAGATTTTAACCTATGTCACCTTCGAGGTACTCATGGGTTCCCTAAAAAAATTGGCAATTTGGGCAAGCCGTTTAGTCAGCTATAGCAAACATATGTATTAATATATATGAGCGAACAGCGTTATTATATAAAGAGTATCGTATACCATGTAATGTTATATTGTCTTCTTGTAACATCGTCTAAATGTAGTGTAATGTCAACATATTTACTTAGTTTAGTATTGAATATATTGATCTTAGGAATGCGTCAGATATACATACAGAGTACAGAGTATAAGACACTAAAGGGGATATTTACAAACACAGACGGGGAGACGAGAATCGATAGATAGCCGGATAATCAAATACACCCATAGATAGATAGTTTTAACAACTGAGAAAGTAATGTAGATCCCTAACGGCTGATACATACACTTGCGCAAACTGATGTTTAGATAAAAATCAAAATGAATTTTTTAACTTTCAGGAACAAATTTTTTTAAAATAACGGACGTTCAGAATTTCATATAAATAAGACTGTAAAAAAAAATCCACGTCCACCCCCTTTTCCCCTGCATTGAATTCCTTTTTGTCAATTGAAAATGATGAACAAGGCGGACATAAATAAACAAAATCAGACTTTAAATTTTAGATTTAAGATGCACAAAAAACATTTTTTTATGGAACAAAGTACCCAAGAACACAAAAATCTAATTGAAACAAGGATATGATTATAAATTCCTTTTCTGAATATATTACAAGAATATTGGTAAGCAATAATAAACAGACACCCCTGAAAAAAAAACAAAAAAGTAAGTTTTACAAATGTAATAGGTAAGTATTTGGTTTGGCATAAGTATTATTCGCTTTATACACTAGAATTTTTAGATTTAAGGAGCTTCACAGAAATCTACATAGTTCCCATCAGTTTTCTTGTTTGCAATTATTCAACACTTTGACTCTTGATAGACGATATAAGCCTAAACGAGGCAAAATAAATCGTTTGTAAAAGACCGATTTGAAAAATTGTCAGGCTTATTTTTTCTGTCAAGTCAAGATTATGCAAAATGTATTTATAATAAAAGCAAACTTTAATAGAATATGATTTTGAAAGTTGTTAAAATACTTAAATTTTAAAGTAGTTTCCTGAAATTTTAAACATCCTGAGTCAGAATTTAATAAATCTGAGCCACGTCTCAAATTCGCCAGCCAATTGAGCGCCGGCTTAAATCTCGAAACTTTGAATACAATTTTAAGTGGAACCAACCATATTTGAGCAGAGTCTAAAATTTAAGCCGCGGCTCAAATTCTTTAAATTCGGCCTCTGAATGTTTAAAAAACGGATAATTGCGATGCTCCACTCTAGGCAAGTATGTTTAGTAAGAGAATAAAAGGATACAATTTACTCTTTCTGGAATACAATACCAGATACAAAGTAACGCCTATATTTAAAGATACAAAATTACAAGGATACAATAATACAAGTAGGCAAGAAAACAAGGATTCTAGAAATCGTAACACAGAAAAATAGATACCAGGCAATATGTACGCAATGACGCGTAAAAACTAACAACGGAAATATCGTCTACTTTTATGAAATAATAATCTTCTTTGTCTTATTTTTTTTTTCAAATTAAATAATTAAAACACAAATTCAGTTTTATAAGATGTCATATTAAAGGCAATTCCGAATGTGCCTCAACCTATTTGAAAATATGCTGCATATTCTATTACGCCTGCCAAATTTTCCCTTGCCTTAAAACAATTTTTAAGCGAAATTAAACTACCTCATTTGAATCTGATGATCTTACACTTGCTAAAATTAGATAATTAGCTAAATGAATATTGTTAAATACAACAGGGTAACAGATTTGGTATATTTACTATATTCTAATGTGTTAAAAGGTCAATGCGTATGAAGAATCTATCTATAATTCTGAAAATATGTAGAGTTGTTTCGTAATAATGACATGTAATGAATGTTTGTAAGAGTAAGCGAGTAAGAAACAACTTGAAGGCAAGTTTTCCAATATTTTGATTTTGTTAAATGAGTAGGATTTGATTGTTGATCGTGATGATTCATTTTGTAATAAAGTGAGTGTTACTGATAGCAGATTTGATGTAGATAAAAATGCGAGTTTTGATTTCTCTAACATGCAAACCAATTGTAGTCCAACTTCTGTTTTGACTTTTGATAAATACATATTATACGTTCTGTTAAACAAATTTTATTCCCTATTTCATCCATCTAATTACCGTATTTAAACCCCAATCTCATCTTTCTGAATCCCCCGCCCTCTCCCTCCTCCAAACTCTTGACAATGATTGTGCTACGAGGTGAAAGATTTAAAATATCCTTGAAGCTGAAACCTGGTAACCTTTGGTTTAAAACCATCAACTTTTCCGACCAAAATCTCAAAAAAAAAATTTTTAAGGACAGCTTATGGTTGACTAAATTAGGATACTATGTAAGCTGTGAAAGTTTTTAAGGGAGGAACATACAACCCTGTTTTCAGAGTTCAGCAGTTCTCAGGACTTGACACGGACATCTAAACGCCATGCACAACACAACAAACCAGAAATTCACCAATTTAAACTTGGTAAATAATAAAATATTAAATAACTCAGTTATACCCAGTACTAAGAGACCTTATATGATATAATAAAATAATAAAAAATTAAATAATTTGTAAAAAAAAATAATACTATCAGCAGAATACGAGAAAAAGTTAGAAATTCTACGAAATGACAAGAATGTAAACATTACATAACTAGACGCTTACTCGATGAATCAGCCGTAAAAAGTTTACCAATCTGGAATGCACCTCCCCCTCCTATGCCTTGACACGCCTTTTACATCCTTGGAACCCAACCCAGCCTGTAGGAAGAATCAGGCCAGGATAGGATAGGTATTCATAAATACATACATATCTATACATACACACATAGATAGATAAAAAAGTGAGTATACAGAAAGACTTAACAGAGAAGAGATAATTTTGCCACAAGAAAACATCCGTGTTGAGTACTTGCACACAATTCATTATCTGAATTATTATGCAGCTGCTTCAATTTACATCAATCAACAATTTAGCAATATTAACAACTTATTACAAACCAGGAACCAAATTTAATAAATGAAGATAAGTAACTATCTACGTATTTGAACCGCTTCACTTTTTATTACATAGAAAAAGTTATCTTGATCCAAAAGCATATTATTTGATCTAGAAGCCAGTTATTTATTGTATTATCAATTTCTTTTCTAATCGGAATTTATTTATAATTTACAAAATAGTTACTCCTGTTTCATCTCATTGTTTTTAGACGAATCAGTCACATCCGATGTTTTTTATTCACCATCATACTTCGTTTATTTACTTTAGCAAAGATATTATTACAAAAAGCTGAAATAAAATATTTCTTCAAGTTTGGAACTCGAGGAAGCTGCAGGATCAGCTAAATTTTCTGAATTTCTGATTTATTTCAAAGTTTTTTTTCCGGCCATTTTTTTAAAGATTAAGAATCTGAAGTATCTGTTCAATATGTCTTCCAGTACAGTACATAATACATATATTGTCATATATAAAAAAGAATATAAATATTGTAAGGAATCAATCTTTATAAAATGAATGAAACCTAAACAGGATGTTAAAATAAATTAAGATTCACAGGACAATTAGGCAAAAGAAAATTACAGCATACAAGGGAATGGTAGCTTAAATGAATGGAAAAAATGAACCACAGAATGAAATTTGGGGAAAAGATCCAGCGATATGTTAATTTTCGTTGCATGAAAAAAATGCAAAGGGAACCCGGATTTAACAAGTTACTAAAATCCTTACCTGAAATAGAATTCGTCGGCCGACCAATTCGCCGAAAATACAGCCGACGGACCAGATATCGACTGAGTTTGTATAATGTCGTGCACCTAGAAGTATCTCTGGAGGCCGATAGTACTGAGTAACCACCTCCTGTGTCATAGCTCTGCTAGGGTCCCTCTCTTCAACCCTTCACAAATATAAGAAAAATTAATGAACAGTTTAATTGCTGAAAAAATAGGGTAATTCAAAACTTCACATTCATGCCAATTATGTGTTTAAGATTTCATTTTTTTTTTAATATTTCGCCATAATTTTCACATGTTAAATAGTTATATTAATCACATCGCTTACTTCCTGAATTAATAATTCTTTGAAAACGCGCTCTGTAAGTGTGCACGCAAGGGTGCATGATTCAAAACGGCGACCTTCAGTTAAAGTCATTACTACCGGAACTAAAGGTGACAAACTTGGAAAAAAAACCATAATTAGCGCATCGATGCAAAAACATATCAGAACGTAATAATTTCTACATAGATTTATTTAAGTTCTCATTGTCTAAAAGTCTGATAAAACGTATAGTTTACACGTCCTTCTAGTTCTAAGAATACGTGACAAAATCATGGAATCATTCGTACTTTGCAAAGATACAAAAGATTTCCTCTAGATTTGGCGCCAAAACATTAGCATTTTTCGCCGCAGCTGATTTGAGACTGGACCAGCTGATTACCTTAGGCTACATACTATCAGACACAACTCCCCCCACCCCTCCCGTCGTCGAGTCTCAGGCAGTCAAGTTAATACCCGCTCAGGTTTAAATGAGCTTTAAACCAGATTTCTGAGCCAAGAATCAGGTTTCCTCTGCAATTTCGACACAAACACACAGACAGACAGTGTACATTTCAATCAGATTAAATAATCTAGTACAAACTTTAATTTACAGTTCTAAGTAAAAATATTACGGAAGTCTTTGTCTTGATCAACTTGCACTACATCTAGGCCGATGAAGTCAACACGATGAATAAAATTAATAAATTGGACAAAATATATACAAAATATGGACAGATATAGACAAAATAGACAAGAACAGTGTCTATATTCACAATTAGATTAAGACTTAATAAACACATAACACTCCGAGTAAAGCTGGGTTCCCAAGCCAGTATAATACACGGGTGTATATTTTTCTGTTTGAGCTTTCCGGAAAAACAGCTTTGCCTGGAAGATTTCTCTACAAACGTCAACTTTCTCAACTTAGAACATTAAACCAACCTTCAGTCATTCTACAGAGTTCCCCAATCCAAATTTACCAGGGGTTCATGAGCTATGATCGGAGATTAATACTTTTATATAGATTGTATTACTTACACGATGCATCAAATAGACTAGAATATGGACGTATTTTAAGTCTAGACAGTAGACATCCCCGTCCTGAAGTCTCATTTTACAAAGGTCAATTCTTAGTTAATTTAGATCAGATCATAAACTACTATTTTCAACTATTTTCGTAATTTTTAAAATGCAACGGGCGCTAAGACTATGAAGAGTGTCTGGGTTTCTGATGATCTTTTGAATAATTGAGACTTGAAAGGTAAATAAAAGGATTTAGTCAAAGTTTGTTCCTGCGAGTTCAAGGTGTTTCAGGCCTGGCATAAGTAATCTCTGTTTCTTTGTTTGGATGTCCGATCATAACTCACGAACCCCTGGACCGATTTGCCTCACATGTTAATTAAGGAAATCAGTAGAGCCGTGGGGATGTTCTTAGCGTGGTTTTGAAAATTTAAAGTAATTTGACATTTTAGAGAAAGTTTAATTTCCAGACAAAGCAGGGTTCCCAGACTAGTTGACAGAGAAAATTGGCCTTAAATACGAAATGATAGAAAAATCTGAAACTGAACCCCATAACACACACATTAATGGGACAGTTCGCGTAATTTCAAGTCACCTTTTGTTTGTTAATATAACAGTATCTTAAAACCTTTAACTGATCCAAGGATGGCGGATTTATTATTGGTTATCTACAGACATATCATATTGACAACGCCTTTCTAGAAGTCAAAAAAAAAAATATTTTTGAAAATCCCCTTGGATATCTAATGTTCTAAATTTCAATAATCATGTAGTCAGCTTTTTGAATTTACACTGTACGCTAGCAAGTTCTGCAGCCTTCCGGTAATTTTAACGTAATTTTAGAGATACAAACATGGATTACTCTGTCGTCGATGAAATGTTTGTGAATCGAGTATGTCCCTCTATGAATGGAGGAGGATTTGAAATAACAGCTTCAGAAACCCCAGATTTAAAAGTAGCTTTATATTTATTAACTGGTTGAGCCCTTATATTTGATCTTGAATGATTGCATTCGTAAAAAAATGATTACCCTCCCTCCCCTTGTGGCAAAAAAAAATGTTTTGAAAGTGAGCCTCGTAAAAAAAGGTTTTTAAATTAGCAGACCTTTAAAATCTCTCAAGAATGGAAATAAAACACCGATGTACATTTTTTAGTGAAAGCAATCGGATTTAATTTGGATAATCAAACACATTTCCATCCAACCTCGAGATAATCCCTATGAAAAGTAACTTTCAGGGCCATTGGGAATTTTACAAGATTAATAATAAATGGGACTACTTCAAAAAACTTTTTTTAAAATATAATATTATACTTTAATAATCAACCAACCATCCTTATAATTAAAACTGTTTTTTTAGATAATACTTCAAATCAAATCAAATCAAATCATTTATTTCTTCAGAAAAAAAAACAATATTTACGAATTAATTTTTAAAAATCACAATATGTAAAATATTATTTTCCGCAGCAGGCGGACTCAATAGCCTGGGGCTGTTTTAGCTGAGCCCCCCTGTTAACCAAATTCTTTAATTGAATTATAACATTTAAAAAAAAACACAAACAAAAAAAGAACTAAGGTAAATGGGACTACTCCAAAAAACTTTTTTTTAAATATAATATTATACTTTAATAATCAACCAACCATCCTTATAATTAAAACTGTTTTTTTAGTTAATACTTCAAATCAAATCAAATCAAAACATTTATTTCTTCAGAAAAAAAAACAATATTTACGAATTAATTTTTAAAAATCACAATATGTAAAATATTATTTTCCGCAGCAGGCGGACTCAGTAGCCTGGGGCTGTTTTAGCTGAGCCCCCCTGTTAACCAAATTCTTTAATTGAATTATAACATTTAAAAAAAAAACACAAACAAAAAGAACCAAGAAATTTACCAGTAAATAAGCTGACTCACCTCGCTAACCCGTAATCGCATATTTTGAGGACACAGTTGCTATTGACGAGAAGATTACCCGGCTTTATATCTCGATGTATAATCTTAGCCGAGTGTAGGTACTTCACTCCACGAAGAATTTGGTACAAAAATACCTAAACAAAAAACATATATAATAGCAGTTATGATGAGAAATTTAAACTATTTAAATCTTTAATTTTCGATGACAATGTTTATAAACTAAAAATGCACTCTTAATTAATTTATAAAGCACACTGCTGAAAGTAGACCATCAGGTTTCAAGTTAAAACACCTAAACTTTTTCTTTGGATTATGTTTATATGAAGGCTACTGAGATATATTCTCAATTTTCAAGGGAATCTTGAGCAAATCAATTTTTAAGAAATTTTAGAAATCATGTGCATTCACAGGTATAAATTAAACAAAAATTTCATTTCAAGACTTTAATCTGTGCTTTAAAATGCGGACCGAAAAAGCTTTTTTAATGTAATTTTTACTGATTCAAAAAGTCTGTATAATTGGCCAAGTATACAGTTCACTTAAGGCTTTGATTTTTTTTTGCCAAGACATGACTTAAGGAAAATTCACAAAGTTTGTGGACCCTGCCATCAACGATTCTAAAAACATCGCAAAAAAACACAGAATAATCTTAATTAATCTTTGAACCTACAGTTACGATTGAGTTTAGACTTAAAAATGCACTTGATTTCTACAATTTCTTTTAAATGGATTTAATTAAAATTCCTTAGGTGGCATTTTCTGAAAATTTAGATTATAACTCATAAGCCTGCATATTAATATATTCCGAAAACATTATTAGGTTTTTTGACTTGAAACCTGATGGTTCATTTTCAACAGTGTGCTAGAGGATGTTCTTAATTAAATTGATGATAAGGCTCTAGTCGCCAGATTTGGAAATTTAATTTAAAAATTGTATCCATGAATGTTAAAATTTCAAAATAAAAATAAAAATTCCACGGAAATTTCAAACTAAAAGATAATTTGTTTTATCAGTATTTTTCGTTTCAACTTTCAGAAAACCATCTTTACAAAATAATGATAAAAAAATATCAAGTGACGGAAAGTATTTGCAAAAATTGTCACCGTAACAAGGAGTCTAAACTTAAAAAATTGCCATTGATAATTGACAACGATAACCTGAAATCTAAATATGAGCAAACATTACGGAAATACGTCGATTAAAAAAACTTTTTAATGGTACACATCTCGGTTACGTTCTTCTTCTACAAAAGAGTTTGTGATATTGCTGGTAGTTTCGGTGACTGAACTCAATATATAGTGAACTAACTTTAAAATTGAGTATTAACTCCTTCAATCGGGAGAAATTGTCTATTGATGAACTATTGAGTTATCTTGTGTCTGAAATTTAACCATCAACGGGAAAGGTACCCGGCTAACCGTGTAATCACATATGACACAAATGTTTCACCCTTAGAACTCTTAAAATATTGCGAGTAAATTCAAATGAAAGCCGCTAAGCAAATACATACATTCTACAGGGTCTGGGTATCCTCATCTTCGACACTTAATATGAATCAATGATATAATAAAGATCAATTACCTTAATATGATCCGCTGACAACTGTTGTGGGCTGACAATGATCTTATAAAGATCAATTACCTTAATATGATCCGCTGACAACTGTTGTGGGCTGACAATGATCTTATGAAGATCAATTACCTTAATATGATCCGCTGACAACTGTTGTGGGCTGACAATGATCTTATGAAGGTCACTCTGCATGAGTTCTGTAATCAAGTAGATCTCTGTAAAGAAGTCCAGGTGAGGAGGCTGAAATAAAATAGATTATGTTTTACACGAATAATTTTCTGATTTTTATGATCATACTTGATACGTACGGATAAAAAGTAACGTTTTACAATGCCGAGTTTTACTTGTTTTAAGAGAAAAATGATCTTGCGGAGAAAATACAAGTTTTATTTAAATAGTTAAAAACAGATAAATGGTGCCAAATAAAATATATTTGCATTAAGGTTTTCTTGAAAATATATAACTGTTCATAAACTGTAACATAGTGTAACAATCTTTAATAATATAAGATCTATATCTTTCGCTAATCTTTTAATAAACTTTGGCTTATCTTCTTGCAACCCCCTACCCAATACTTAAACTTGAGGCAAAGCAATGTTTCCAAGGTAGTCCTTTCCAGACTGATATTGATCATGTTCTGTTCTGACCTGATCTTATTTATTTAATTGTTTAATTCCTTACAATGCAGTGTGACGTTCATAAGCCCTGGGGGTAATAATCCACCCGGAAAGTGTGGCAAATCTTAATATTTTTGACACTTTCCCCACAATACTAATCTATGAAAACAGACTGAACGTAGACATGGACGTAGACATATTTTTAAATAAGATTATAAATGTGAAAACATATTTATATATAAAAAAAAACAATATTACTGGAATGTCGTTTTTCTTTCGAAAAATATTTTAACTTGTATCCCTTCCACAGTATGTAAATGTAGAAAATGTAGAATTTATATAAAAATAAGACGTAAAATGTAAAAGAGTTTATTGTATTTTGAAATTAAATATTAGGAACAATATAAAGTAGCCTCCAAGCCCTTTCTTTAAATCATTTATCATTATTTTCAATCTCCAATAACGATTGCCATCCAAAAAAACGTGTAAAATTATTTTGGTTTCTAGAAAACACGTTTCTTTATTGTTTGTAATTAAGAACTATGTTTAAACCACGTTTATCCGTTAACATTATAAAATGCTGAAAATATTTCTCCTGCAATTATGAGTAATTTCACAGATTCATTGTCTGGTTATATAATTTCTATTCAAAAACGTGGCTAATCCATACGACTACCGATTACTCAGAGCAACCGATCAATTTTTTAAAATCCCCTCCAACTAAATAGTAACGGGTAAATCAATAGTTTTTACAAAAAAAAACCGAATATACATAACGGAAGGGAGAGAGAAGGGGTGATATTTTGATAAGTATAAACTAATTTTCATTGCATGAACTGAATCGGTTTGTGTTGCTTGTTTAAAGAAACCCAGAAGATGACAATACTACGTGTAGAACTAAATGAGATTCACAATATTCTCCCTTACGACGCTCAAACAAAACGCAGTATTGATTTATTCTACGCTATACAGCTGCTTCATGTTACGCTTGGGGGAATACTGGTATATACGGAGGTTTAAAATAGGGGGGAGGGGCGGGGGTAGAGTTAAAGGTACACATGTGGGAATCTTTTTAAAGTGCAGGGGACCCCTTTATGTACACGAGTATGTGTAAGTAATTTTAGACAAACAATTGTGCGTAGTCTTAATTGAGTATGTGTGAATGTAATGCAAATGTTACTTCAGTGAGCCGGAAATTTATGAGAATATCGTTGAACGAAACTCTCGACTAACTTTATGGGGTAGATTTTAATTTAAGAAATCAGAAAAAAGAAATAGTAAAGAAAATACATAAAATATTACTTAACACAAACATTAGTACCTAAAAAACAGCATGACCCCATTTATAAAAACCGGGTTTCATTACGATACTGCGTCTTAAGTTTCAGGCTCAAAATTAAAGACCCTTATTTTTGCATGTCCGCCTTTAAACAAAGAATTAAACGACATAACAAATAATAACTTAAAATTTCCATATCAAGACGAATCTTTCAATAAATATGATTGTTCTATTTAAACTATTCTTTTCCATTCTTTTGAGATATTTAATTTATGGACTTTGCTTGCCTGTTTGTTTATTTGTCTGTCCGTTTGTATCCAATAACGTCAAAACGGCTGAACCGATCGGGCCCAAATTTTATGTGGAAGTGGAACCTTACATGAACCCAGGGAAGGTTTTGGGATGCTTAAAGTTACAAAATTGTGTGTCCAAAAGTTTTTCTTTTTGTTAAATTGTAAAAATGCACAAAAAAAATTATAAAATCCGCGAACTACAAAGATGAGATGCTCACAGATAGAGCCACATTTAAAAAATTAAATATAAGATTGGCGCGAAGTTCCCTAGTAGCCTAGTTTAATTTAAGCAACTTCAATCGCTAGAAAAAATTGCTTTTGAGTAATTTTACGGAGTTATTTTTAATAAGAGTGGATCTCTGGAATGTTTATGAACTTGTTCTGGTATTAGACGTAACCCTTTCACTTCAGTGCTTTTTTGAATTTCTACTTTATTAATTCACTAGCTTGGAAACCCAGCGTTGCCCAGGGTACTCAGTTATTTTACCGTTTACCCACACTTAGACGATTTAACCGGAGAACTATATTTTCGGTATTAAAGTCGACCCACTCAAAAACAAGCTAAGAATATTCGCGTAGGTCTCCCGATATCCTTAATCAAAATTTGAGACAAATCGGTCTAGGGGTTCCTGAGTTAGGATCGGACAAACAAACAGACATACAAACACAGATTATATAAGAAAATTAAGGGATTGTATTTAGTTGTTCTGACCTATTGTACGTCTAGATGGAAAGTTGCAGAACTAGTAATTTAAATCATTCCACAAGATAAATATTAATTAGATGATATACGCAAATTAAAAGAGATCAACGCATGTCAGCAAACTTCACAAAATCGTTTATGAGGGCGAGGCTAGGTCATTTTAAACTTTACTTTGTGATCCTTTGTTATCAGTTCCTTTGTTTTGACCAACCTGAAGAATATCCAGACAGGAAAGAACGTTTTCATGTTTGAAAAACCTCATCATCTTTAGCTCTCTGAACACCCTGTAAAAAAGAAAATCATCAAACATGTTTAAACACTCCACTCTCGTTTAAAATTTAATTTTCCATTATTAATTATTATCATCAATGTTGTTTAATGTTTATCCAACCTTTTTGAACTGACAAGACTCTGAAACACATTTGGTAGTTTTTTAAGCGCCACTCGTTTTCCATCCCTTGGATCGGTCACCGACCAGACGACCCCAAATGCCCCGTAACCAATCGGCCGGTCGGGCTGGAAATCTGTCGTCGGCGTCGTTGTTTGACCGCCTGAAAATTAAAATTTTTTAATAAAATTTAATGATAATTTTTGGAAAATTTGTATGTCCATTTTGATGATAAAATTTGTTTTCATTATAAAAAGAATTCTGTAAATTTGAGTATAAGATGAAGCCTGCTAAGTAAGCAAATAGTAAGTATGCAAGTCTAGACTGACATTGAATTAATAGGAAGATATTGGAATACTAAAATGGGGGTAGAGGTATGAATTTAAAAATTAAAAACAATTTGAATAATATTTTTGAGAGGGGGACCTGGCTGGAATGTTTAAGAGGGTTGGTCAACAATATGTTTTTGTTTGTTGAAATGGGGGAAGGGGGCCGGGGTGTAAACATGAAAATCAAAGGGCCAGGTAGGGTTAAGAGTAGTCAGGTTTATGGACAAATGTAGGGGGGG
>NW_019396640.1:0-98751 GCF_000591075.1 Eurytemora carolleeae | reverse complement strand
GGGGGGGGGGGAGGGTAGAGGTTTAAACATTTTTTCTTCAAACGATTATCAACTATAAACACGTGAACATTTTAGTAATTTAAAGATTTACTATGTGGGTGCCAAAATTGCTTCAACACGTGTTGGGTATTTTTTCTCTTAACACTGTTGTTCATGATTTTTTTTTCATTTTCATTATTTTAATATAGGAATTTAAGTTAGGTTACACGCAGTGAGTAAATTTTATATGGGAAACGTACGGAAGGGAATGAGGAAGAATGTGATACGCGCAGCGCGCTCAGGGTTGAAAACTGAAGGTCGAGATACAAGGACTTTTAGCCATATGCCCCGTCCCTTCACTTCCCTTCCCTTCCCTTCCCTTTTCTTCCATTCCATAGATGACAGTCCTTGCTCCCGCTAAATGGGAGTTTATGTAAACAAAGATGAAATAAAAACAAAGCTAAGTTCAGAAATTTGATCTGTGTATTTACACTAGGAATAACGAAGACGATATTTTTCACGCAATAAATGTTAAAATCTTAGATACAGTAATGAAGCCAGCTTCCACCACTGGTTCGATAAACTATTAATCTTCCCCCAGTACTGCAAATCTTATTTTTCCCCCTCCATTCATCCCCCTCTAGATCAATTCCCCCATCCAGCTTCTAACATCGCTTCAGACAAACATTTAAAATTTCCAAAATGTATGTATTGATATAAAAAAGATGTATGTAATAATGCAAATTAAAATCAGTCATGTTCCTAACTAATATTTCAAACATCTCCCTCCTCTATTCCACAAATTACAGAAATGTACATATTTTTAAATGTTAAAAACTTTTTTAAGACATACATTTTGTGCGAGACTTCTCGTAAGTTAAAACATCTGTGTATACGAAAGTTTAATAATCATAATTCATCTATGAAAATAAATAAATATTTGATAATTAGGTCACTTTGCAATCATATTTTTCAAACACAAAGAGTATATAATACCCTCCCTACACTCCAAAATTGCGTATTTGTCCAAAGAAATTAGTTTATATATATATATATCCATATTATATATAGAACATTTTTTGCATTCCTTCATCTTGATCTAAGCGGGAGGGGTTGAATGGGGGGGGGGGCTGAGTAAAAAAACGAAACAAAGAAATCTGAAGAGGAGAGCAGCATAAAAAGCCCCGGACAGGTGAGGTTATAAAAACCTTTGTCCCAGCTGATAAAACAAAAATACATATTCATGCCGGATTCTAACTAGGGCCTTTCTTTCAAATCAATATTAATAAAATATAAGTATATTAATATTAGTTTCACACTTTTTGCCATCCGGACGAAAGAATGATAAAAAGGAAAGAATAATAAATAAAACATTAGTTCTGGGGACTAATTAAACTACAAAATAGTTTATAAACTTGTATAAATGCGAAATAACCCGAAATAAACCTTGAACTATTTATCGAAGAACAGTAATTTTGCAGGAAAACTTACAAAGTTTCAGAAACATTATGCAAGAGGTCTGAAGCCTCATAAGTGAATTATCTAAAATTGCAAATTTTCACAAGATGAACAAGTGAAATATTTTGTTGCGCTCTCCTCGCGAAAGATTAATACTGTAGCATGGGGTTTATTAAAAAAAGGGAAAAATGGGAATTGGAATATAATAGCACTTGATTATTTAACGCAAGACACAAGGTGAAAAATGTAAATATGTCACAATGGGATAAAAACCATAAAGTGACTTTACTTATCTAACAAATGAAAAAAATGGATTGATTGATTTAAAACATAGTATGTGGGACAGGGAGGGGGGGCGTTTATTAAGTTGACCCTGATCTGAATAAATGTAAGATTAAATATCTGTATTCTGTTTACCTGTATGCCATGGCTGTGTATTAAGTACTTGCTGAGCTCCTGTTTTGCTCGGCATACTGCTACTGTGGATCATCCCTTCCCTAACCCATTCAAATACTCATTCAAAATTAGTAAAGAACTCAACCTTTGAAAATTACGAGGTGATAAGTTTCAAATTTGTTTTCCTTCTCTTATTGATTATTCGGGGGGTGAAACTGTACGCACTACAGTTGCTTTAAACGAAGAAAAATACGGGGGAAACCCCTAAAATTTCTATATTCCTTTAATGTACATAGGAAACTAAAAGAAATAGATTGATGCCTATGTTTTGCTGATTAATCTACCCATTTTAGTTTAAAAAATTGTTATTAAATTTGGGACACTTTTAAGGTGCAGCTATTTTGTCCTCAATGGCTATTGAACCATGAAAAATACTTTAAAATGAAATTTTGAGGCAAAACTAGATTTCTCCATTTCTCCTTACGTTTTGTCAGTGCCAAACCGACCCAAGCATTTACACTGAATCCCTTGACGTAAACATACTTGGGTTTGTCCTAGAGTACGATTTTAGGCACCCCCTTCTATCGGGTCTGTCCTAGTATAGCACCATAGAATGTTTGTTTAAATTACTATTATCTCTCCGTTATATATCCGTGTACTTCATAGTACATACTGTATTAAACTAGTTTAGAGTTTGAGGTACAGATGCTGCAACTATAAAATTAATAAAAGNTTAGATTGTAAAGTGTGGGTCAAAGAATCGTTCTCTAGGAAATCACCCTTTTTTTAAAATTAATTAGCTGCCCTTTCTTGCCTTTTTAATTTTAACATTGAAATTATAATTTATTACATAATTAAAGAGAAAAAATGTCAAAATTCAACAATATTATTAATTTTAGTGTTTTTGTCATTTAGATTTCTTTATTATATTCTTATTTATTTAAAATCGATTAAGATGAGTTTTTTTCCTGCAAAGTATGGCCATTAGCACTGAATATTTTAGGCAATTAATGCCACTGTCAGTGCACTCTTATTCCATTTTGGGAGTTCCACTTTAATTTCAGTCGTGGTTTCACTTGACCTAAAGGGTTGATAGATCACTGCGCGAGGGGGAGGGGGTTTGAACCCTGGGGATTTAAGCGTGGCTTCAAATCCAGCGCGTCAGTCTTTGTGTTAAATAAGTTTTTCACCTTTTTAACAAAATTATATCCACACAGTACATAGAAATCACAGAGTGTGGGTAGTTCTTAGTAAAATTTATTTATTATGTATTTTAAGTGTACTGAAAGGACCACGGAGGGTGATAGGATGGTTGGTAAAATATAACGCACCTCCCTCCCTCACTGTTCACCTTTGTTTGATAGACGCGACTCTCAGCTGTATATATCGGACCGGTACACAAAGCATCTGACTGTTGGCAGCGCCGGACCGGTACAAGACGCCATCAGCTGGGAAACGGGCCGGGTCATTAAGCATCAAATCCACAAGCCGGGTCAGTACTCACAGTAAACAGTGTCTTATATCAGGAATTCCGTGACTATCCCAAACTCAGCTGAGAAAAAAGCCGGTAGGGGACAAAGCAAACTGGCCTGAACTACGCCGTGTCGGGTCGAACATACATCCTGTCGCAACGGTACGGGCCAACCTATCTAGCCTTGGAAACTAACCCCGCTTTCACACGCTGGTCGCGGAAACATTATTGGGACAACCTTTAAACAGAGAATACAGAACAGTCTACATAACAGGCGTTGACCCTCCTTAACATGTTTCGTCCACTGCCCCCCCCCCCTCCCCTCGAATACTAGGCTCTCGCTCAATTCAATCTTGTTTAATTTGCGGAGTAGAGTCCGAATTGTCTGGATTAAAGTGTCAAATTTGTATATCAAAGTACACATCATATTCATACACCTTCAATCGAGGCCTGAAAGGATTTTGTAGTTGTATAAAAGACATTGACCTTCTTAAAACTTTCCCGCAAGTAACAAAGAGATAAATTTGCCGCGCAGCAGTCATGACTTTTTTCAAAATCAAAATCTATCAACTTAGATAAAGTAACAGCTAAATTTTGCCAAAAAATCGAGTGTTAAATTGCAGTAATAATGTCCTGTATCTCAAATAAGGGGTTTGTCATGTGTAAATGATTATTTTTTCTTTAAATTAAAGAAAAATTGAGTGCTAATTCGGAAATAAATATTTGTGAATTTTTATTTCTATCCTGTCTTGTAAAATGATAGCAGGTTTACAAATTATTTTTTTACGTATTTTGATAAGCTCATCCCTTTCTTTTCTTCTAGATTAATGATTCTATAATGAACGCATCGTTTAAAGCAAAAAATTTAACATGGAAATTTTAGATCAAATACAAAATATGGCCAGGTTTAGAAGAATTGCTGTTTGTACTGATCCTCATGCTTGCAGGAGAGTTTTTTTTCTAATTTTAGTTTTGGGAAAACTGAAGACTGTCATGCTTGAGCTTATTTATATAGCTCAAATTTTCAACCTCCAGTTTTTGTTTTGATTCAAATATAGCTCCTTAATAGCACTTAAGGGAAAGGCAAAATATTTATCTTAATCTATAATAAAATAAAACAAGACATTCAATATGTTGAGTTTAGCCGGCCAAACGGCTGAACCGATTTTTTCAAAAAAAAATTCACGGACGTCCTTCAGCTAGTAGACTTAAATGTGTGATAAGTTAAAAATCTATTTTTTTAGTCTTCATTCATTATTTTGACCCCTAAGTTTTTCAGGTCAAAAAACATTTTGCATGCGGTGCGCCCCTGACTTTATATCTATCTTGCTATTTTCAGCTTTTGTGCCCCCCTTCTTTAATAATTCATAGCTACAGGTCTGCGAGGGGGGGTACAGGAGCACGTGCCCCACCCCTTTTACCTCCGACGGGGGGCACAGGGACTGACAAAAAAGAAGAAAATTAAAAGAATGAAACGAAAATTAAAAGAAAGTAGGACTAAAGGGAGAAAAAATGGCCTAAAATCTAATTTTTGTTTTCAATATTATGTGTACAGGATTATATTTTCTCCAAATTAAAGAAAAATATGGGAATATTTATTTCTAATCCTGTTTTGTGAAATGATAGGGTTTTAATTATTTCTTGAGTAATTTTTAGAAGCAGTTCCCCTTCTTTTTTATAAATTAATTATTCTAATGAACCATCGTACAGCTAAAAGTAAAATAACAAAAAATTGAAATTTAATGTAGAATATGGCCAGGTTTAAGGGAAGCTGTTTGGTTAAGGATCCTCAAGCTTACAGGGGAGTTTTTTTTTTTCGAATTTCAGTTTTAAGAAAACTGGAGATTTCATGCTTGGTCTTTTCAGGCATTTACAATTTACATCCTTTACTTTCCCTGTATTAAAATAAATATTGAATATTCGTGATTCAAAAATGTTCAGTAGCACATTTATTTACAGTTTAACTAAAATCTCTACATATTTGTTGACTTTAAAAGTCACTATAGTAAAATAAAGAGATCTAAAAATGGATATTTCTAACATTTATTTAAAAACGAAAGTTTTGAAATATTTGCATTTAAGGCGGAGTTAAAATTGGTTGATTTAGAAATTAACAAAGGAATTAATGATGAATATTTGTGGGTACTTCATGGGAGTGATGTAGAGCTTCATGTTGGTGGAGCAGATCAACAGGAGCGTTATATTTGTAAAATTAGATTGTAAAGTAGTTTCATTAATCATATTTGTAAAATTAGATTGTAAAGTAGTTTCATTAATCATATTTGTAAAATTAGATTGTAAAGTCGTTTCATTAATCATATTTGTAAAATTAGATTGTAAAGTCGTCTGATTAATGATAAATTAATTCCGGGTCAGTATGATTATGAATGTATAGTGTATATGGTAGGTTAAACATATACTTTTTAGCCGTTAGTCATTATTTTGACCATTTTTTGAGTTTATCAGATCAAAAAGAAATTTCGTATGCGGCGCGCCCCCTAATTACTTATATCTTCAATTTCTTAATTTTGTGCCCCCCCCCCTTATACAAATTCCCAGCTACTGGCCTGCTCATTGGTGAGCACTTTCTCTTCATTTAAAATAATATCAAAGGTTCAGCTATTCCGACTGACGTCTGGTTTACCCAAAATAAACTGGAGGGGGGGGGGGTGACCTCCCCCTCTATTTCCTTATTGCGATACAAATCTATAACATATGATTCATGTTTGGAGAGCCCTTGGGATCTACTTTAATAATCTGCAAAAAATTTTATTATTTATTGCAAAATCAAGTCTTTTAGCGAAAAATGTGCAAAAACGAAAATGCGCAAACTCTAATAAATTACACATTTTTGAAAAGCCCTTGACCCAGCAAATACAAATATCCAAAAATATTTGCAAAAATTTAAAAACCTAAATGACAAAGAAAAACAAAAACTGGTCAAATTCCATTGTTAGGAATCAGTGCAAAAATCTACGCAAAATTTTTTTGCAGAAATTTTGCAATCTGCTTCCTTGTGTTTTCAAAGAGCTATAAAATGTTGAAATCCAATGACTGGAAGTAGGTCTAAATTTGGATTTACTCTGGTAAAAGAAAATAAGGCAATCCAGGCAGTATGCCGGATGACTCAGGCAGAAGGTATAAAAGCCCAGCTTTTAGCCTAAACTGAGGGGCATATATTAGTTAGAAAAGTAAAAAAATTTAATAGCCTGAGAGTGAGACCAGTACTTTTTGAGTTATCGCAAAAAACAACAAGGGGGTCACATTGATTCCCCCCCCCCCCTCAGTCGGAATAGGGTCAATCTTTTCTTTGGGGACTGTCAGCTCTTCTTTGGAAAACCCATAGAATTTGATATAAGACCCAATGCTCTTAATAAAAATTGGGGGTCTTTGATGAAAATTTTGGGGTCTCCGATGAATATCTTGGGGATTACGCTGAAAATCTGGGGGTCTCCTTATAAAATTAGGGGTCTCCAATGAAAATCTGGGGGTTTCCGATAATGCTCAAATTTCTTCTCAGACTCACAGTTAAGGTGACAGAAAATTGTCACAAGACACTACTTCTAGGAAGATAAAATATATAATTTGGGGGTCTCCAGCAAAGGGGGTTTGCTTATTTTGCTTTTTGACTGCCTCCTTCTAAAACGAATGAAGCATGCCTAAATTTTTTTCTTTCTTCTTGAATTTTAGATAAATGTATGAATATATGATATCATTATATTAAATTAATTGAAAAATCTAAGTTGCTACCAAAGAATTGTACAAAATTAAACATACCGTGCGATTTGAAAAACTTGTGAACGAACAAAATTCTTAACGTTATTAATCTCTTTAAAGGCAAGGGGAACTACATTTTTTTGGAAAGATATTTAAGTCTTTTTTGTGTGTTAATTTTTGCCTAATTTTATTGATCTAATAGCACTACAATAACAGAGTTGAGATATAAAAAAAAACCATAAAGTAGTTCAGCTAGATCTGCCTAGTTAAACAACTTCTCTAATACCAATGAGTTTAACTAGAGAAGTGGTTCAACTTAACATGCGCAGTTCAACTACTTTATAAATCCATACCTCAGATCGTAAATCTTGAAATTATACAGTTTGATTGATAAAAAAGTGTTTACAATTCTTCGAAAATTGTAAGAAATTGATTTTTGATTTCCTTTAGCTTAAATGATCATTGATCAATCTGCATCATTGATATTATTTTTATATTTTCTTTAATTGATGTATTGCTTAATATGTGTTCACAAATGTCAGCTTGTATAATATATGTATCAGCAAATGCCAGTTTTTCTATTATAATTGTGTCAACAAAAATTTCACATATGCTACGCCTATTGATTCATAAATTTGCACCCCCTTTCCAAAATCCTAGTTACAGCCCTGCCAAGAACCACATTGTAACATAAGTGAACAAAATATCTCCCTTTTGATTTATTGGAGAGGAGGTACGTTGTAAGATTGTTGAAAAGAAAAGCCAGTCAAATATTTGGTTAAATTTTATCAGCAAAATAGATTAGATTGAAACGACCATGATTATTACTTTTTTTACTTCACAAAAAGGAACAATTTTCTGGAAAAGGGCACATTTTTTAATTGATACTGATTAGGCTAATGCTTACACAATTAATTTGTTTAAATATTATGTAGCTAACAATCGTGTTGATTAATTTCATGAGGAACTCTCAGACTTTTAACACTTTTTTTCTTTTATATATTCTTCTAATAGCCCAATCTAAAACTTTTCAAGGGCTTTCCAGCGGAAGGGGAAAAGCGTTTCGCGAAAATGTCGCCTTTTTTCGCGGAATTCCGCGTTAATCTGTTTCGCAAAAACTTTTGCGGATAAAAAATGTGGGAGATGCCGTCATTTTCCTGACTCGAAAAGTGTTTAATTCTGTTAATTTTCTCCATTGCTTCTTATAAGCAAGAACAATTAGTTAGAACCCGCATATGAAAACAACAACTTTAAAGAAACAGAAACACATCTAATACATACTTGATCAGACAAAGCTTTGCATGGTGGGTCACTTAAAATCACACTTACGTCAGTTTTAATAGGATCTTAACGATCACCAAGGTTCTCTGTTTCTAATATCCATTTTATTAATTTGTGTTCCTAAATTTGAAGTTTTTATAACTAAATTAGGAGTAGCGTAATCATATTTTTTAATGTTGATTTTTTAATAAACCTTCAGTTGTTTGATTCTGTGCTGAAGCTATAAATGGTCAATTTGCTTAAAAATATAATGCTTTGCGCAAAAAGAATATTTGCGCGAAAATTGCGCAAAAAATTTGGTCATTTCTACTTTAAAATCAACGATCATGCAAAACAGTGATAACCAAAAAATAACTAGACACTTATTAAATTGGACTTTTAAAGTTATAACTTAATTCTAAAAGTCTCCTTCCTATTTCAGAGTTTTCTGGTTATTACTGTATTTACTTTTAATGATGATAAAAGGGTCAATGCATTATTTTGTATTGTTAAGATTTATTTTCTCACAACAAATGCAAATCATACACAAAATACTCTAGTTACACTTGAAAAGATGTAGCAATTTGTACATAACAATCTGATGTACAGTATGTATAGGTAATGTACAGAGTGACCCAATAAACATGGGAATTGATGGACGACTTTAATATCGTCTTTGATTTCCGTACACCAAAAACAGTTTAAAAGTCTAATGCGCTTTCCAAAATGTGGTCTACCTTCTTTGTATCTTTGAAATTGACGGAGATATTAAACATTTAAACAGTTTTGTTGATTTTCAAATTCAATAAACTGGAATCTGGAAAAATATTTCCTAATATCTCCGTCAAAAAATGATAGACCGCATTTTGAAAATCTCGAGATAAGTAGTTTTCGGTGTTAAATGTTTTGACTGTGATACTACAAAATTATGTTAACGAAAAAATTCCGCACGGAACAAAAACATTTAATTTCCATGTTTATTGGGACACCCTGTATAATAAGCAAAAATAGCCGGAATTGTACGGTAAGAGAAATAATTTTAACATTATTTATGAAACAAACAGTATTATAGCTTACAATGAAATGAAACTTGTTTACTTGATTATAAATTACTCGTCATTACACCCAGAATCGGAATAGTATTTTATGAATCGGGTAGATCGCAATATTGCAGATACCTAGCATTTTTGTTTAAAAATATTATTATTGTATTATTACTTTTTTACTGTCTCTTTATTATGAATTTTTTGAGACTTCAAAAAGAAAACTTTGGAGTTTTGTTTAACGACAGTTAATTAGGGCTGGGCATGTGCCTGTTTTTTTTTATCGTTCGTCACTTTCCGTCCTTTCCCGTAAAAGAATGATCCTTCCCCAGGAACGGGTTGGGCGTTTCCTCCTTTTTGATAATCGTTAGTTCCGGTCAATTCGTTCACGTAAAAGAATGATTTTTCCCCAGGATTCCTGCTTTTTTATGATAGTTAGTTCCGTTCCGTTCGTTCCCGTGAAATAACGATAATTACCCAGGAACGACGCCCAGCCCTACAGTCAATACTCTCGTAATAAACCGACTCAATGAGGTACTGTACTGTCTTTATCAAATAACATTATAAAATACAACAAAATCTTTCCAATGATTTGTCAACTATATCAGGAGGAATTTTTGTCAATAATCGACAAATTCACTATTCACTGTCAGCTGGATAATGTCGTCTGTGCACAATATATTTTCATATTTGTGCGCTTCTGCAAGTGCAATACATCAAAGACCTACATTGAATGGCCCCTGTAGAAGTTAGCAAGGTTCATAATACTGGCATGATCAGTAAATGAGGGGGGTGCAGGAGGGAAACCAAGGGGAGGCTCACTCATCACTATCTGTCCAGAATGGATACCAGATATCTGAAATATTAAAATATAGAATCAGATTATCTGATTGATTTGAAAATATATATATTCAATATAAACAAATTTAACCAAAAAAACAAAACAATAGGTACCTGAGGCTGTTGTTCCTCTCGCTCAGGCGGCGAATCCTTTTTGTCCCTCTTCAAAATCCGCGGTTTTTTCGGTGTACCGTTTACAGTCAGTTTTCCTTTCTCGTGCCATTCAAGATGGCGCTTGAGCGTGTTTCGTTTGTAACACTTCAGAGGGCACAGTGGGCACTGGTGGTTTTTCTCCTAAATCAAGAATCAAGATAGAACTTTATTAATTGATTATTTACAAACCAATATGAGAAAACTTGAAGGGACTGTTGTTGTTACTTCAAGTAACCTTCCATTTAAAAAAGAGAGTATGCCCGATGCTTAAACCCGAAGTTTAAACCATTAGCGTATCAATCAAATGTAAGATATCGTCGTTTTTTTAAGCTTGGGAAATTATAAATGCTGATAATTTTCCTCCCAATGCGCGAAAAGCAAAAGTCACTTTTGTAAAAAATAAAATTGAAAATAATAAATTTGTTCACAGTTAAATATGGATCCATCTCAATCTCATTTATTCTTAATCAGACAAAGCTTTAAAGTAAGGTCCCTTTATGATGAGAGGGATATGGTTTGTGCACACCATTTACTACAGTGACATATATTAGGACTACAAGGAAAGGAACTAATTTGATTAATTTTATTCAAAATTTAAATTTACCTTTTTATGAACAGATCTCATGTGTTCGTCCAAATAGCCAACTTTCTTACCGCACACTGGACAAATCACCTAAAATTCAAATATTTTATGATCAATAATACATTCATTATTTGTAAGAAACAAGATGAGACAGCTTCCTGTAGTTTAGGAATCATGTGACTCCCAGGGGGAAAATATGACCATGTCCCCGCAAACCCATTCGGCCCAAGAACACTATAAATGGTAGGTAAGGTCAGGAAGCGTCCTGGCATTTCCAAAATGTTCTCTGTCTCTTTTGTGCTTTCAAAATTACCCGAGATATAATTGTTTAGATTTTTGTTCAGATTTCCACCTGAAAAAATTATAAATTTCTTCGGTAAATTGAAAGCACATAAAAGGCAGACAACATTTTGGAAATACCAAGAACAAGGGGAATTTAGTGATTGATGTCTCAAGAATCATACTTGTAAAAGTTTATTGACAACTAAATGCTGCAAAATTATTTCAAAAATAAAAAAACCAATCTTTTAAGCTGACTTCAACTGTCATGCTTCGTGTTTATTCTCATATTCATAAAAAGTTTTTTTGCCATAACAAATCTATACCTTGAGATTTTCACCGCTGTGACATTTCTTGATATGGTTTTTCAGTTGTCCAGCGCTTAACTCTTTCCCACACTCAATACACAGCTCCTGAACATCATAATCTTGAGTTTTTAAACCAAAAAATTGCTTTACCACTCAGATATTTCAGAAATTTACATTGCAACCTTCGCGATCAGAAAATGTGCCTGTCTGCAGCTCAATATCTTTATAGTGTTACTATTTAATTTTTCTACAGTTGCATAAAAGTATTGAAGAAATTTATATATATACTTTGCTTGTCTGTCTGTTTGTTTGCTTGTATCCAATAAACGTCAAAACGGCTAAACCGATTGTGCCCAAACTTAGTGTGGGACCTCATGTGGCTCCAGGGAAAGTTTATGAAAAAAGCCTAGTAATAACAGCCTATTATTTATAAATTCTCATCGATAGAGACTAGTAATGGCTTATTTAAAGTGCAAAGTAATTAGATATTTTTTTTATCACTTAAATATTTAGGAATTTATTTAGAGAACAATTTGGAAGTGCATCTTAATGATGATCTATCATTTTTAATTGTGATACATTTTTTAGAAAGTTTCAGATTTAAATTTAAAATATATATATATATATATATATATATCTACTTACTACAGATTTTTTCAAAATATTCTCCTTTCTGCAGTAGTTCTGATTTAAGTTTTGATATATATATATATTTACTCACTACAGATCTCTGCTTTAAGTTTAGAACAATGTAAACACTAAAACTAATAAGTCGAAAAGTTTTCAAAAATCTATTTTATACACAGAAAAACAACGAGGTGTTCTTTCCGTAGTAAATTCTGGCCTGCATTTAGTTAAAAATCTAGATATGAACAATAAGTAAAGCAGAAACCAGGAGCACTTTTCTTATGGGGTGGGGGGAGATTTGTTTTTTAATGGTTGTGGCAATATCCAAATAAGTCGAAACCAAAAAATATTTTGGAATAAGTCCTAATTTCTGTAACCAAAAAAGTCCTGAGGAAAGTAAACCATAGAATTGTGTACTGCCAAACATTTTGTAGAAAATATAGTCCTTACTTTTATTAAAAGTTTTTACTCCCTTGATATTTTAGTTAACTGAAGAATTTTCATTAGTTAAAATATTTTTATGGACTTAGGGGGGGGGGGGCGTAACCATGTGGTCATTAAGAGCTGAAGTGGAAAAAATAGAAGTTTTTCAGTTGTTGCGTGTTTCACAGCAGAATTTAACATTAAAAGAGAAACCTTTCACAGGAAAGACTATCTTAATTATAAAATTGATTATAATGTATTCTAATGTATTCTCTTTATATGAAGTTTTATACCTTGGTTACTGAATGTATTCTCTCTTTATATGAAGTTTTATACCTTGGTTCCAAAATGTATTCTCTTAATATGAATATTTATACCTTGGTTCCTAAATGTTTTCTCTTTAAATGGAGTTTTATACCTTGGTTTTTAAATGTGTTCTCTTTATATGAAGTTTTATACCTTGGTTCTTAAATGTATTCTCTGAATGTGAAGTTTTATACCTGGGTTCTTAAATGTATTCTCTTTATACGAAGTTTTATTCCTTGGTCCCTAAATGTATTCTCTTTATATAAAGTGTTATACCTTGGTTCCTAAATGTATTCTCTGAATGTGAAGTTTTATACCTTGATTCTTAAATGTGTTCTCTTTATATAAAGTTTTATACCTTGGTTCCTAAATGTATTCTCTGTATGTGAAGTTTTATACCTTGGTTCCAAAATATAATCTCTTTATATAAAGTTTTATACCTTGGTTCCTAAATTTATTCTCTGAATGTGAAGTTTTATACCTTGGTTCTTAAATGTATTCTCTGAATGTGAAGTTTTATACCTTGGTTCCAAAATGTATTCTCTGAATGTTAAGTGTTATACCTTGGTTCTTAAATGTGTTATCTTTATATGAAGTTTTATACCTTGGTTCCTTCTCTGAATGTGAAGTTTTATACCTTGGTTCTTAAATGTGTTCTCTTTATATGAAGTTTTATACCTTGGTTCCTAAATGTATTCTCTGTATGTGAAGTTCCATATCCCGCTTGTCATAGAACCCTTTCCCGCAACTGCTGCAGAAATGATTTTTTACTTTCTCATGGACCATCCTGATGAAATAGATTAATTAAGTTTGGTCCTATTTTTTAATTTTTTCTTTATTAAAAAAGAATGAGAATAAATGAAAATTTAAGATCAAATGAACAATAAATTTATTTTCATTGAGCAGAGATGAGATCAATAACATTTTTAATTATACTTACTTAATATGACTGGTTATTTTGTTTGGCAGGAGCTCTTTGTGACAAATGGGGCACTGTCCTTTAATTCCCAGATGGGCGGAATTAAAATGTCTCTGGAATTCAGCATTTTTAACATACACCTGAAATAATATAAAAATAAATATCAATAACAAATCGGTCAGTCATTTTTCCGGAACTAACTAGATAAGAAAATAAGAGAATTATGGCATTTGTAAGTTCTAAATTTTCGAGGTATTCCTAATATTATTAGCATAATTTAAACCTTCGGGCACTGAGAACACTGTATCTTGTTTTTGCTCTCCCCTTGATGAAGTTGTATCATATGATTCTTCATATCTTTCACGTTTTTACCGCAGATTCTGCAGGGCTTAGCCTAGGAATACGGAGTTAAAGTAAATTAGAGGGGAATTTGATTTTTATATTTAACTAAGAAGTATAAGTGGAAATCAGAAACTAGTTTTATTGTAAATAAGCAGAAAAGGTCTGGCCCTCCTGCTTTCAACAATTTTTGGTGGTGTTAAAATGAATAACAAATAGTTCTAAAGCTTGCATGTTACATGATACAGTAATTTCTTGTTTTAATATAATAATAATTCTATTATCCATTATCAAAAATCCCAAAATCTTATTTACCTCGTACATGTGAGTTTTTTCATGAAGTTTTAGTAAATACTCGGACCCAACTCTAACATCACACTAGACAAAAATAAAGATAGATTATGAATTTGCCCCGACAAAAGATCTATTTGGTCGGCTGAGAATGCGCGCGTAAGGTTAAATCTTCATCTGGTTGAGCGAACTCCCTGAAAAAAGTGTTCCTGTGCCCTTAACAGGGTATCGTCATGAAAACCAGGATAGGAAACCAAACTTGTGATGAATGGAGCTAGGCAGTTTCGTTAATACCAATCTTTTTGTTACGAAACGTTATTACATATCGCTTCTTCATATCCTCCATCTTTCTAATTTCATAAATCAAAATCTACATAAATAATTAGACCCCAAAAAGGAAAGTCGGGAGTTTCGTTCAACGATACTCTCTTCTGGCTCTGTAATACCTGTGAGCACGAAAAGTCCTGTTCAGCATGATTCCTACCAATATGAACAGCAAGATTTGAACAAACTAGACCGCAGAGTGAACATTTCCACCTATATACAGTTCATTTAAAATATGTAATATCAAAAGCGCTATCATTAGAGTTTCTAAATTTTTGAAAATTTCACTAAGGCTCGAAATTACAATGATTCCAACGAAAAAATTTCTTTTTGTTTAATTTCCAAGAAAATAAGACGTTTTTAATATATCAGGCTTAAAGGACACTTCGCGCTCATCTTCTATTTTAACTTTTAATTGTGACTTTATCCGTGAACATCTTCTCTTTGTAATAAAACAATAAATAACAACAAGATGTTTTAAATATTTTTTCGCGCATTTACAAAATTTAACAAAAATCAAAAATTTTTGGACACACATTTTTGTAATTTTGAGCATTTATAAACCTCATGTGAGAACCCACACAAAATTTGGGCCCGATCGGTTCAGCCCTTTTGACGTTTATTGTGTATACAAACGGACAGACAGATAGAAAACAAACAAACAGACCGACAAGCAAAAGTGTATAGAGAATAGATTTACTTTATTGCGTTGAATGTTGAATATTTCATAACTGCTTTTTTAAAAAAGTTTTCAAAGCGATTTTGTTTTAAAGTTTTTAACCTACCTGTCTTTTTTGTCTCTTGTAGAGGAAAGCTTTTCTGAGTTTTGTCTAACTTCGTCCAATAATTTATTAAACTTCTCATTGGCTAACCTAAACATTGGCATATTTGCTTAGAGTTTTAAAAATTTTTGTAGAAATGAACAATGGGATGTAAACTTATATATTATAAAGGGGGAGGGAGGATTTGTCAAGAAAATGCCATTTCTTTGTAAGGAGTGGGAATTTTAACATGAACCAGCGTAAATAAGTTTTTAGATGGCGGAATTAAATAAAAATTGTTGTATACAAAAACAAAACAAATTTTCAAATAGCAGGGTGCCAAATGCCTTTTTTTTGAAGAAAATAAAATAACTTAAAGGGACTGTAGGCGTAATTCAAAGTGAAATTCAATTTACATAGTAGTATGTCCGATTTACAACGATACCCTTTAAACCTTTGTTTGATTAAGGATTTCGTAGATATTCTTATTTTTATAGCGCCAGTGGGAAATTAAGTGCCAAGAAACCACGCGAGTGTACACTAGCAAGGAGTGTACATTGTACACTGTAACCTCGAGTCTCCCTGCACTCAATCCTCAGCTATACAAATGAGGGTATCTAACTCATCATCGTTCGTACTAAGGTTTAAAGGGTACCGTTGTAAACGAACATGCCTCTCGATAAATGGAAGGTCACTTGAAATTACGCTTACAGCTAGTCCTTTTAAGGTATGAATATTAACTGCTAATAAAGGTGGGGAAAGGAAACCATATTATCCCTACTTGATATCAAAGTTTATTGGAAATTTGAAATTCTGTGATCTGGTTGTTCCCGTCTGCTCTTCATCTTTAACTTTCAGGTCACAGTCTAAATCGTTACTGTCATCATACTAAATAAACAGAAGATATAAACGAGTTAATAGGAGATATATCGTTATTGTCATTAAAATAAACCAAAAGGAGATAAATCGCTACTGTTAAACTAAATAAACAGGAGTGAATCGTTATTGTTAGATTAAATAAACAGGAAATAGGTCGTTACTGTCATTAAACTAAATAAATGGGAGAGGAATCGTTATTGTTAGATTAAATAAACAGGAGCTAGATCGCTATTGTTAGACTAAATAAACAGGAGCTAGATCGCTATTGTTAGACTGAAAAAAAACAGGAGCTAGATCGCTATTGTTAGACTGAAAAAAAACAGGAGCTAGATCGCTATTGTTAGACTGAATAAACAGAGCTGAAAACTTTAAAATTTTTGATATCGAGAGCAATTCTTGATCACTTTTTTTGTCAGGAGATAGATGTAAGTCGAGCCGAAGAATGGCCTGAAAAAACGTTGGATACTAGGGTTAAACACATTTTAGTCAATTCATTAACTAAAATGTTTTCTTCTTTCCAAATTAATATTCTCAATTAAAATACTTACATCGGGAAAATCGTCTAAATCCCCTTTCCAGTTATCAGGTTCCATTTTAATTTTTTTCCTAAACAGAACAACGGGTTTGAACACATCTATAAGTTAATATGAACTAACAATTTTGAAATCCAAGATTTTTTTTTATTTTCGTCTTACGAATATTTCGAATTAATATTTCGATTTTTTTTAGTTTGATTATGAGAATGAGTAAGCCCCAATGAGTTTGATTATGAGAATAAGTAAGTCCTGTTGGCCGACAAAACCGTAGAAAAAATAATTAACCCATTTTAAACCATACCAACAGAAGTGTATTCTTCAAATGCTTAAAAATTTTAAATTTAACGTTTTTCTGAAGAGGGGCACCAAGAAATCAAAATATCTAATCCTTTGTTGAACCCATACTTGCCACTGTAAACTGATCACTGGTATTATTTCAGTTTTTTTCGTAAGCTATATCAATCTTCCTATTTATCTACCTATTTATCTACCTATTTATCTTCTTATTGGATAATTTATCTACCATACTTATCTACCTATATATCCGCCTATTTATCTACCTATACATCCGCCTGTTTATCAACCGCCAACTTATCTACCTATTTCTTTACATGCAGTATACACTACAGTTTACAGTAAAATTCACAAAGAGGCGAAATTTATTGACAATTAATCAGACGACTTCACTATCGGTCGTGATAAGTAAAATAGTTTCCGGCATTAATTTTAAAATCATTTTTTTAATTCTTGAAACGAAAATCACATAGTAGCCCTAGTTCTGCTATTTTTAAAATATGGTCGGTTTTTTGTGCTTTCAAAATCACTGGATATATGATCGATTTCTTTCAAAATAAATATTTTTGGCACCAAAAAGACAGGGCCATGGTTACTTTGTGATTTTTATTGAAAAATTATACTTGTAAAATAAGGTTAACAAATAAGGCCGTAAACTATTTCAAAATCTTAAATTTGTCTCTCAATTGTCAATAAATTCCACTTCTTTGTAAATATCGCTGTATTTATCTATATATTTATCTAACTATTTATCTACCTATTTATCTACCTATTTATCTACCTATTTATCTATCTATTTATCTAACAATTTATCTATCTATTTATCTACCTATTCATCTACATATTTATCTACCTATTTATCTACCTATTTATCATCTATTTATCTATCTATCTATTTATCTACCTAATTATCTACCTATTTATCTATCTATTTATCTACCTATTTATCTACCTATTTATCTACCTATTTATCTACCTATTTATCTATCTATTTATCTACCTATTGGAAGACCCCTTAGGACGCCCTCTTTTCTTCCTTTCCCTTATTCTTGGCCTCTCCTCATAATCAAGATCTTCCAGTTCTTCAAGTTCTTCAAGATCTTCAAGATCTTCAAGATCTTCCTCTTCTTCCTCCTCCTTCTCTTTCTCTTCCTTCGCTGCCTTCTCCTCTTTCTCTTTCTGTAGCAAGTACATCTTCTTAAACTCCTCCTAACATAAAAATATATTTACATACATAATATATGTATATCTGATAAGTAACACAGACATTTTTCCATTTTGTTTCTGTTTCGTGCAAACCTTGGCAACATGAGTTTATGTATATGTATTTTAAAAGATTTTTATCATTTATTTTTTATTGTAATAAGTTTTTGGTATGAAAAACAGTTGAAAAAATGAATATATTAAAGTAAATTAGATAATGATAACAATATTCTCAAAAAATGTTACCTGGATCAAAAATTGGACTTCTGCTTTTGTAAATTCTGACATAATTAGTTCAGGCTCCGCCTAGATAGGTAGATAAAAATGCTATAGATAGATATATTTTATGAATATCTGATCTGTAGATGAATAGGTAAATATATAAATGTCTATATATATACAGGGTGTCTCAAAAAAAACTGTGCAGTAGGGGTATTAGTAACTGAAGAAACAATTTTCGTTCAATTTTTACGTTATATATGTATATATACCAGGCTGCGCCCATCTTCTATTTCAATTGTGAACATGTTCTCTTTGTATACATTGTAAAACAAGAACAAAACAAACAAAAATTGCGGATTTAATAAAAAAAAAACGTGAAAAATTTACAAAAATCAAATTTTGTTAGAGTAAAATTTTTGAAAATTTGATCCTCCATAAACCTTACCTGGGGTCACGCGAGGTCCCACAAAAAATTTGGGCCCGATCGGTTCAATGTACAATGTACGTACACTGTACATTGCAAAACAAAAACAACAAAAATTTCACGGATTTAATGAACGAATTTTGTGGATTTTCCAAATTTAATGAACATCGAATTTTGTTGGAGGTAAATTTTTTAAATTTTGATCGTCCATAAACCTTTCCTGGGGTTACGTGAAGTCTCACAAAAAATTTGGGCCCGATTGGTTAAGCTGTTTTGACGTTTATTGGATGCAAACAAACAAGCAAAAAAACAGACACCCAGACAAGCAAAGTATATATATAGAATAATATATTACATATGTACCTGCAAGGTAAATATATCAGCTGATTTTAAACAAGAAAAAACCAGACCGACGGTCAGCTTATTTTGATACAGTATGCCATCTTAATACAGGAGTTTAACACATGTTATCCAGTAAATGTGGAATTAAAGTGAGTTCCAAGTAACACTCCATATAAAAGTTACATTTCTGATTTAAAACGGCACATTTAAAACCAAAGAGAATAGAATATATATTAGAGTGGAATTTACTAGAAAAAAGTGTAAAACGGCCATTTTGTTGTACTGTTTCCATACTGCAGGTGTACTTCACATATTTGTGCTATATAACCTTTTGGACCTTGGACCATAATTTTATAGAAAATCTAAAATTAATATTAAAAGAAAACAAAATTATGAAATAGGCTGGTTTCATAATTGACCAATGATTATTTCACATAGACTCTATGCCTTTCACTTTACAAACGATGATTTTCCGTTATAACTACAAATCAAATGATGTTTTTTATTCAGCTAATTCATTTTATAAAGTTTATTTAAAAGCTTTAAAAAATCCAACAGTCTAGGGAACATACTGTATTAATGTACTCTACTGCATATAATTTGTGACCATTTACATGATTTGTACACTTTGAACTCTCTTTCAGGCTGAAAGGGACTGAGAAAATTCATACCGATGGATTGGCTAAATTCTGCTATAATATATATTCTATTCTCTTTGTTTAAAACCATGCATCTGAGCAACAATAAACAAGATATTATCGTTTCCTTTCATGAAAATATATTTTATCTGCCAATTCAACCATCCATTCATTTTGTTGCATGAATATGAAATTTGCTTTTGTGTCCCTTCAATTAGATAAAAGAAACCCTAAAGGCAGACTTTATTTTGGGAACCTAAGCAAAGCACATTTTTCATTTCGTTTTGTTTCATAAGTTAAACTGATTCCTGAGCATAAAAGTTTTACATTCCAGAACAAAGATGTCTCTGCCAGTTCAAATATTTTTCCTTTAAAGTTCTCCTTTTCTTCGTCGTTGCAGACCTACAATATATAAAATATCTCTTAATTTCTTCTGTATTATTTTAAGCTTGTAAAGTAATGTTTTGTGCTATAAACAAAACGCCAGTGATTGCAGATTAAAAATTATATATTCATGAACTTTTTAAAAACAATTTGAAAATTAATAAGATTAATGGATATTAAATTATTAACAATAACTTTAAAGGAATCCAGATTTTGCTAATAGATTTCTGATTTTAATTTACAATGCGAACATTGCAAACTGGCAGTTAAAATATTCTCAAATAAGAATCATTATAAGGCATTTGCCAATCTATGTTGCCCGCAATGCACCGTAAAATTCCAAAACAGAGAGAGGGGGGATTGAATTTTAAATTTAAATTTTCTACTAACACTGCACCCTGCAGATCCTGGTGATACACATTAGAGGGCAAGTCTGAAGGAAAATATTATTATTTTGGTCGAATAAATAAAACCTTTTCATCTTGTTCGCTTCCAGTTTCCTTTCCAGTATCATCTTCTTCTTCTTCTTCTTCTTCTTCTTCTTCTTCTTCAGTTTCGTCCTCTGGTTCTTTTTTCTATACAAAGGGGTATATGGTTCCATTTTCTATACAAAGGGGTATATGGTTCCTTTTTCTAAACAAAGGGGTATATGGTTCCTTTTTCTATACAAAGGGGTATATGGTTCCTTTTTCTATACTAAGGGGTATATGGTTCCTTTTTCTATACAAAGGGGTATATGGTTCCCTTTTCTATACAAAGGGGTATATGGTTCCTTTTTCTATACAAAGGGGTATGGATCGTTTTTCTATACAAAGGGTTATATATGGTCCCAAAGGGGTATATGGTTCCTTTTTCTATACAAAGGGGTATATGGTTCCTTTTTCTATACAAAGGGGTATATGGTTCCTTTATCTGTACAAAGGGGTGAATGGTTTCCTTTTCTATACAAAGGGGTATATGGTTTCTTTTTCTATACAAAGGGGTATATGGTTTCCTTTTCTATTTAAAGGGGTATATGGTTCCTTTTTCTATTTAAAGGGGTATACGGTTTCCTTTTCTATACAAAGGGGTATATGGTTCCCTTTTCTATTTAAAGGGGTATATGGTTCCTTTTTCTATACAAAGGGTTATATGGTTCCTTTTTCTATACAAAGGGGTATATGGTTCCTTTTTCTATACAAAGGGGTATATGGTTCCTTTTTCTATACAAAGGGGTATATGGTTCCTTTTTCTATACAAAGGGGTATATGGTTCCTTTTTCTATACAAAGGGGTATATGGTTCCTTTTTCTATACAAAGGGGTATATGGTTCCTTTTTCTATACAAAGGGGTATATGGTTCCTTTTTCTATACAAAGGGGTATATGGTTCCTTTTTCTATACAAAGGGGTATATGGTTCCTTTTTCTATACAAAGGGGTATATGGTTCCTTTTTCTATACAAAGGGGTATATGGTTCCTTTTTCTATACAAAGGGGTATATGGTTCCTTTTTCTATACAAAGGGGTATATGGTTCCTTTNCTAATCTGATGTTGAATGTCGTCGTCTTTCATATTTAAAATTTTTTAATAATTAAAAATAATTGTGTCTCGTTATAATTTATCAGAACGTTACGATCGTTACCTTATGTGTATCTCGCGAGGCGCCCACGTTCTCGCGCAAATCTTGTCCATAGGTTAAATTGTGTATCTGTTGATGTGCATCGGGTCTCATTTGTGATAATTGTGTCTGTGTAAGATTCATCGGACTGGGTTCAGATCGGTAATTCTGTAAAGGATGTTCATCCATAACGAAAATATCTCGGATAAATTGATAATTTTGCGAATTTTCCACCGAGAAGACAGACTGGTTCACTGTTCAAATCCAATATGGCGACTGAAAACGCCACTAACCGGGGAGAGTGGGCTGTTTGGACGGGCCGGGCCGGGAGGCCGAGACAGTGAACAGGCCGACGTGGGACACCCGGCTATAGCAACTCTTATCTAACTTTTTAACTTTCTTTCACGTCGATTATTACAATATTTTATTTTCATTTTCGGACAATAAAATATACAAGATAGACATATATAGAAGGTACTATAGACATGACAAACAGACAAAGACGGATAGACATAGAAAAACAGACATAGACAGTCGACCGACATAGACACTGACATACAGACATAGACAGGCAGACATATGTTCCTCTCATAAATGTTTGAAAACCTTTAGATATTTATAAGACAAATAGACAAAGACAGACAGACATGAACAGATAGACATGAACAGAGAGACATGAACAGACAGACATGAACAGACAGACATATGAACAGACAGACATGAATAGACAGAAATAGACACTAGACAGACAAAGACACTAGACAGACAAAGACACTAGACAGACAAAGACACTAGACAGACAAAGACACTAGACAGACAAAGACACTAGANAAACTATTTTTTATCAATTAGGACAATTATGATGCTTTCACATGTAATTTGTGATGCTTTGTGTAACCTAACATAACCCAAGCTGCGGAAATCTCTAAAATATCTTTAACCTATAGGGAAACATCAAAAATGTCATTTCAAGATATAAGTCACCATTTGAAGACAAACTCAATAGACCTAATCATGTCTAAGACACTTTTCTAAGTCAAAGTTTTGTCTAAGACACATTCTAAGTAGAAAGACAAACAGATGTACATATACTAGACAATAAGACAAATAAACAGGCATTCAGAAAAACAGAAAGACAGATTTGCAGATATATTTTAGACAAAAAGCCAGTTAGACAGCCAGATTGACATGTAGAAAGACAAAAAGGTAGACAAATAGAAAGATAGACAGGTCCTGACGGGCCAAACTAGAAGTGATAAGATTATAAGCAGGAATGCAGAAAAACAGATATTTTAAATGTTGATAATCCACGAATGAAAGCACAAAGATCTGCAAAATTATTTTATTTTTGTTAATAAATGTACGATAAATATATTACTAGAAATATACAGATATACAGGTAAAAAGATATATTATACTGATAAAAAGTATATACATGGAATACAGATGATATAGAAAAAATATGTAAACAGATAAACAGATTAACATATATGCAAATATACAGATATAAAAACAAACAGATAAACAGATGATATTTGGTAGCATATTAATGGTATCACCTAAATAACATATACAAAGATATACAGATCCATAACAAATAAAAAATTTGAATCCGTCTTACGGAACCTTTCCTATGCGATACGGGTTATCCTTGGGTTATCCAGAGATTAGTATGTTTGCTACGACACTCAATAGCGTGTATATCAGTCTACTCTAGATTCTTAGATTCGTTTGTTGCAAACAGTCGGTGCAATTGACCTTTTGTGAAAGCAAGTATCTTTTTCCTACATTGGCTTACATGGCTCATGGATATGAATATAGAGTCGTGCAATTCCTGGATAAGGATATCTAATGACCGTTCTTATCATCATCCGATCCTGAGTGAGTCTTTGAGTACTCAGAATAGAGACCTCGGTTACTGAAGACATTGTAACCCATTTATACATTTGGTGAACTGGAAGCTTGCAAGGATTTTTCCAGTTTCCCTGCTCACCTCAAGTCCGGACACCAGAAGGTGCTAAATAGTTTCTGTGCAGTCGATTTCTGCTCCCTGGGTTCATGTTCGCTGATGGGATCATGGGATGGTGTGTTTGATGTTAACCAGCTTATAGAAAGAGTTGAATCCCACTGCAGTGAGATTTTGGAGCAATTAAAGCAGATATAATCGCTGTAATGTTCTAAGGCATCGCGCCTACAATTGCGGCTCTCATCTACCGTTTTACTTTGGGCTGAAAAATTGCAAGAACCCAAGATCTGTGGTAGGGATGAGGCTTAATCAACTAATCAACTACTTGCAAATGAAGATGCTGTTTAAAATAGAGATATAAAACTATTTCAACACTTCCCTCCCCCACCCCCCATAAGTAAACCTATTTCATTTATATTTTTGTAACCTATAAATATGCGTTCTTTAGTTCAATTACCCCAGTTGTGGTCAACTTATTTACTTGTACCTTATTATACCCATCAGTAACAAGACCATTAACTATTAGTGAAGTAGAAGGATCTTGTCAAAACAAAACTTGATTGT
This sequence comes from Eurytemora carolleeae, assembly GCF_000591075.1. Lineage (NCBI taxonomy): Eukaryota > Metazoa > Arthropoda > Copepoda > Calanoida > Temoridae > Eurytemora > Eurytemora carolleeae. The sequence goes on along the minus strand of NW_019396640.1, from coordinate 74,224 downwards.
ATTCATGAAAAAACTATATTTAATTAAATTTTTGAATTTTTTTGTAAAGGGTGACCATTAAAACATGAAAATCTAAATAAAAAACTATGGTAATTCATAATTATCTAATTATCTTCAAAACTTTACGTTTTATGTTTTAGGTATTTAGATCTTTAAAAGGAGATTCCAAAAATATCTTTAAATTTTTCTAGCAAAAAAAATTGACCATTTTATAGATTCAAAACTAAATTACAGGGTGTTCTTTTGGTTTTTTTCCGAATTCAAAATCTTGTTTTTTTGCTTTTTTAAAATTGAAAATTAAAAAAAAACAATTTTGAAGTTACTCAAATATAACATATGTTTTGAAAACAGGGAATCCTAAGGAAAGTGCAGGAAAAGACAGGACAACATTTAGTTTAAGAAAAAAGGCACTTAAAAAACCTCACCCGGTCAAAATTGACCTTCTCGTCACTAATGGGCTAATTATAGACAGTTCAACACAGATTCTTTTTATTTACGGATCCTATATACCTGGATTTGTAGAGAGGACAGAGTTTGTGATAGATTAAAACAGCACATTTAGGCTGATAGAAACAAAGGAGGAGTATAGGCATTTTCTACATGCAGATAAACAGATATAAATATAAAAAATTATGCAAATAAACATAAAAACAGATAACAATATAAGCAGATATACAGATAAACAGATAAACATATATACAGATAAACGGATATACAGATTAAAGACAAACAGATAAACAGATAAACAGATAAACAGATTAACAGTTTAACTGATAAATATTTAAACAAATAAACAGACAAACAAATAAAAAGATATACGGATAAACAGTTAAACAGAATTACAAATTAACATATAAACAGATATACAGATAAACAGATATACAGTTAGATAGATATACAGATAAACAGATATACAGATATACAGATATACAGATATACAGATATACAGATAAACAGATATGCAGATATACAGATAAACAGATATACAGATATACAGATAAACTGAAATACTGATAAACAGATATACAGATAAACAGATATACAGAGAAACAGATATACAGATGAATAGATACACAGAAAAACAGATAAACAGATATAAAGATATACTGATAAACAGATATACAATTAAACAAATAAACATTTATACAGATAAATATAAATAAAGATAAACCGATATGCAGATAAACAGATAAACAGATATACAGGTATACAGGTATACAGATATAAAGGTATACAGATGTACAGATAAACAGATAAACAAAGAAACAGATAAGCCAAAAAACAAAGAAACAGATAAACAGAGAAACAGAAATGCATATATGAAGATGTACAGATACACAGATATACAGATAAACATATATAAAGGTAAACAGATATACAGATAAACAGATATAAAAATAAACAACTATAAAGACAGACATTTTTACAGATAAACATATATTTATGAAAATACACAGATAAACAGATCTAACGCTTGTTATCAATCAATCATTAAACCCGGAAGGATGTTGGTTTATTACGGGATTGTTTCAACCATGAAGATTAAAAACATAATATGAAGGTATAGTACAGTATAATATACTATGGTAAAACAATAGTTCAAATCAAATAATCTAATCAGAGATTAATTAGGTTCAGTGCAGGAGGGGGGAGATATTAAATTATAATTGTCAGGGGTAAAAGGGGAAGAAGCTTCTAAACTTTTATTTATATATGGAAATGTGGAAGAAGTAGAAAAATCAAAACAGGAAAGGAATTATTAAAAAAGAATGAGATAAAGTAAAAGAAGGAATAACAAGAATAGAAGTAATAAAAAAATGGAATAAAAACCGAAGGCTAATAAATAGGTAAGGCAATAGAAGTAGAAGTATATACGTAGAAGAGGAAGGAATATGAAAGGAAGGTGAAGAAGGAGAAGAAGGAGAAGAAGGAAAAGAAGAACGAGAAGAAGGAGAAGAAGGAGAAGAAAGAGAAAAAAGAGAAAAAAGAGGAAAAAGAGAAGAAGGAGAAGAAGGAGAAGAAGGAGAAGAAGGTGAAGAAGGAAAAGAAGGAGAAGAAAGAGAAGAAGGAAAAGAAGGAGAAGAAGGAGAAGAAGGTGAAGAAGGAGAAGAAGGAAAAGAAGGAAAAGAAGGAAAAGAAGGAAAAGAAGGAAAAGAAGGAAAAGAAGGAAAAGAAGGTGAAGAAGGAGACGATGGAAAAGAAGGAAAAGAAGGAAAAGAAAGAGAAGAAGGAGAAGAAGGAGAAGAAGGAGAAGAAGGAGAAGGAGGAGAAGAAGGAGAAGAAGGAGCAGAAGGAGAAGAAGGAGAAGAAGGTAAAGAAGGAGAAGATACCTTACAGCTATAGTAGGAACTACAGAACTACTCATCCGTGCCTTGTTATCACACAATAATGCCTTGTAGAGATCAAAAAAAACATTTCAAATTATTTAAATATTTCAAATTATTTAAATATTCAAAAAAGTGTTTATATTTTATATTCATCTCTTTCCCTGGTTATCATATCATTTCTACAATATAGTAGTTATAAATTGTTTATTTTGTAAATTCACTTCCGAGTTTAATTTTTAGATTTTTAGATTGCTATTTTACATTTGTGTTTGCGCAGTCCAGATTTGGCTGTAGACAGGGCAACATGGTGTTAGTCCTTCTTATTCTTAGGAATATATTCAATATTCAATAAATTTAATAACTAATTTATTAACTTTTGACAAAAAAGACTTATTTAACTTCGAAAACGTTACACAAGTTTTTATAAATCTTCAATATATATTCATCATTTCCAAAATAAAATTTGGTAAAACTTAAAGATTTATATAGTTTGTTCATATCATTTTTTTTAAACATAATTTAATTAGAAGAATTTTAAACATTTTTCTCGACATTACGAATGACATCACATTTCATCCTGGTAAACGTGGTTTTTAAAGAATACTAATGTGAATATTTATAATCTACCACTACTAGAAAATGAATATTATAATAGCCCTTAAATTTAATACAACAATATTAACACAAAACCGCACAAACAAAGTCTTGAACAATTAAAAGAGTTTGTTTGGATAAATAAGATTTAAAGGGTACCGTTAGGAAACGTAGGTGTCCCTTTTTAATGGGAAGGTCACTTAAATTTACGCATACAGCCCCTTCAAGAAACAAAAAATTTATTAACTATGTATATTTAACTTAAGAATCTGTTGATACATTCATTCGTTCATAAAAAGTCTATTTTTCAATTCATCGATCTTCAGAGTTCCGGCCCCCATTATACTACTTTAATATTTAAATAATATTCTCATTTATTCATTATTTGAATATCGTAAAATAGTGTTGTTGGTGTCTCCATAAGTGAGTGTGCAATCTACAGGCCAACTGGAGATTCTGTAATGCGGCTCTCACAGGCTGGTGGTCAGCTCCTACTTGAAGAGGGTCATCTTTCCCAAAATTTCTATAGAAACAAACGGATTGCGAAGGTATTTCATAAAAAGTTTTGTAACGAAAGTTTTTCATATTTTTAAATTATAGAATAGCGAGTTCAGAGCAATGGAAAAATCAAACCGGTTTAGTCAGGATGATTCAAACTCAGTTATTTCTGAATACCCAGAGCAGGATATATCAGCTTATCAACGTGGATCCATCTCTCCGGTCAACATTGAGGCGTTGGAAACCAGAGCTCAGGGAAACCTAAACTTCTTTGAAGATATCTTTTCAAAAGTATTGTAAAGCAAAATTTGATTTAAAGAAACACAGATAAATGATATCCAATGAACTCAGCTTAAACTAAACTAAAAAACTAAATAATCCCCGCGAAGTGACCTCAGAAGCCTTCTGATCTGCAGAATGACCGTCTCCACGCCTCTCGATACGCCTCCAAGCCTCCGCTATTCTGTCTCCACGCCCTGCAGTTAGGTCTTAATAAAAGCATAGTTGGCTTTTCAATTCACAAAAAAAAATTCAACAATCTCAACATGATTAAATAGTTTATTACATTGCATATAATTAATTTGTATTAAAAAGTCTAAATTATTGAGATTAAGACTTTTATTTTTGTTTTAACATTCATGAACTTGTAAGAAACTATTGCGATTTTAAAAGTAGACAAAGGAATTGAGTCTTTGCCACAAACTCAAATTTTATAATCCATATATCAATGGAACCTCATCTTGTAGACTTTTGATATTTCAAACTAAGATAATTTGATGCAACAGAATTCATAGTTTGAAATATCTTAGGTCTACGACATTGGGTTGCAGAGATATAGGAATTAGAAAATCAGAGTTTGTGACAAAGACTCAATTCCTTTATTATTCAACAGGCTTACCATTAGAATTTACCATGTACGAGCATCAAACTGTATGAGCTCCAATTCACTAAAAACAATAGTTTTTGAGAAATACAAGAACTTAGGATTTTATCATAAGCTATGCGTAAACTTTTCACAAGTTACTATTAATATAATGAATTAATATTTGAAATTTGCGGATTATGATTCTTTAAACTATTTTGAATTCTACTATGAAGAGATATATTTTGATATTAGGTTGGTTAAACCATAATAGGTAAACAAAAATAAGAACTATACTAGTGGAGATCATATTATGATGCGTGGAAACATAATCGCACAGGCTTGGAGACGTGACACTAGGCACCGAGATGGTTTGTGGGGCTTGGAGGTTATTCTGGGTGTCAGGGGACACCAGAGGTCAAGGTGCTCATGGAANCAGATAAAAACTTTTTTTTTTGTTTGTAGCAGAATTTGTCTAAGTTAAACTTAATTTGGTAATTCTTCTCGTATGTATTACAGTTTTTATTAAAGTAATCAATGCCTGATTTTCAACCGATCTTGGTTTGCTTTGGTTTAGTTACAAAGATATAAAAATTGTGTAGCAATTTTAAGACTTGGCCGACTTTGAAGTGCTTCAACGCCTTGTTGCCTTTGATTTTACTTTACTAACTCGCTTATAGATTTGTGTAGTTTTATCCAATCCATGTATATTTTAAAACAACAAAGAGAACTGTTGAAGCTTCAGCTTTAAATTAGTTTTTAAAAAATCCAGATAGATTTTTGCTTGCATCTTTGAATTGTTGTTCTGAGAAAGCACTTCAGATTGCAGGTTTAAAATTTTTAGCACACATAGACCAAGAGAGTTGCAGTTCCCTTGTTTTGTCTTCTCATTTAAAAAAAAAGTTGTTTAAACAATTTGATCAGGATCTAGCGATGTCACAAATCTACGAACTGGATTCATCACATTGCTTCGAAAAGTAAATATATATTCAATTACATAAGAAATATGCAATCATGTCTGAATGTATAAAATTGATATGAATATGGAGTATAAAATTACAGAATCCTGCAGATTAAAGCTGCCAACATTTCGATACTAAACTTCCCGTTTAGAAACAGAAATAGCTCTTTGGATTTGAATTTTATTTAAATTTTTAAATTTTTCGATAAGAATTCCGATTTTCGTCTTTTTATTTTATTTGTGAACATAATAATTTTTATATTTTCTGAATTAGTAAAGTATGACGTACACTTAAACTTAAATTGGAAATACAACAAATCATATTTAAAATGATAAATAAACCTTCTCCTTCATTCCTCTCATTTCCAAAAATAAAAAAAATCATTTTTAAATATGAAACAAAGCTCTTTATTTAACGTTTTTTATTCCACAGGATTTGTGAATTTTATATTTATTTTATTTTTAATATCAGTATCAGTGAAATACTTTAGATATGCAGGGAAATTTGAATTGATATAGCTAAATACTACATAATATCTAATTTTTTTCTCTAATGCTATTTCAATGTCCGACCATAACCCTGAAGAAAAAAACCGTCGTTCAACGGTTCAAAATTTAATCTATATATCTATGTACTTAAATTCGGAGATTAAAACCCCCAAATTCTTAGTGGAGAATAAGGCTCACTGTTGAGTCTTGTTCTCATAAAAAAAAATGCGCCAATTCCTACCATGAAAATCCGACAAATACGATATTAAACCGATTTTTTGAACTCAACTCTGTGGAAAAACAAGATGCAGTTTGAATCCGAAAGCTCAAGCCGTAAATAATGCCCAACGGCAGCTTACACCCGAGTCGTATTTTCTCGAGGTTTTTTAAATCGTGGGCTTAGACTCATTGTTGCATGGTAATCTATATTTTTTAATCTTTTTATCTAAACCCATGTAATTTCGCTTTTATAGGCTATACAAGGCTCAGAAGGATGATTTCTGCAGCACACCTCTTCCCTACGGACTCTAATTAATTTCTGAAAGATTTCATTTTTACTAAATTTTGTTATTTATTGATTTTCAAACTTGTTTTGTCTTAATAAAGATAATGTATGATTTCTGTATACACTCCTCTGTCCTGCGTACTCTTAACATATTAAAATTTCTTACAGTTTTTCTATTTGGATGTAAAAATTTTTCTACAATACAATTTTTGTTGAACCTTTTTTTAAGGATCGGAGTTAGATAAAAAACAATTTAAAAAGACTTTTGATGAAGCCTAAAAGATCATACTCATACTGAGATGTTCGCCAAACTAATTGTTAAACATATATTTTTGATAAATATCAAAATGGGGTTGATATGATGAGAACCTAACTCCGTGATATGTTTACCAATCAGATTAAAATTTATTGGTTTTAATCTTATGGCTTTCACTGAATTTTTCCAAAAACTGGTATTAATTTGGGGCGCAAACCCTAAACGATTATCATTTTATTAATATAATGAAAATCTCAATGATAAAAGTAATATTTAACGTTAACATTTAACGAAAGTAGGCCCGGTTAACAAAATATTATCTTTAAACCCTGCTTTCAACTTTTTTTTATTTTTTTCAATCATATTAATTTGTCTGATACTAAGTAACATATAGATAAATATTTACAATTCAAATAATGTAAACAAAGTATATTAAAAATATAATATAAAGGAGTAATATCTGTTATGATGTTTGTATGTCCTATCATAACCCGTGAGCTATTGCTTCAAACTTTGATTGTGGAACTCGGTAGATCAACAGGAATGTTCTGAGCTATAGGTTTAAAAATTCTAAATTAAAGGGACTGTAAAGGAAAAATGAAAGGGGGTATAGGATAAAACCTGAGGATCTCAGGAGTTAATTGAGACATAAAAGAGTTCTATCTGATGTTCCTGTCTCGAGAAATTGATATAAAACAGTGTCAAAATTACACCAAAACATATATATGTAAGATTTTGTATAAGATTCGTAGTATTAAACAGATCATATTCAACAAATACGCAACCAATCTGAAAACAACGATACCCCAGAGAAGCCTGAGAAACTAAAGTTTGCTCCTATTATTATTTGAATTTAATAATTTTTCAATTTTAATAGATATAATTAATAATATTATTTATGCGTCCCGAAAATGTAACCATAACTCCAACCATCATTGTCACGTGATACGGACATATATACGGTTTGGTATAATTTTGACACAGTTTTATGACAATTTCTCGAGACAGGAACATCAGATAGATGTCGTATAGGTATCGTTCAACTCCTGAGATTCTCAGGTTTCATCCTATACCTCCTTTCATTTTTCCTTTACAGTACCTTTAAGTGGGTTGACTTTAATAGTGAAAGATTTTGTTTGCAGAGAAAGTTGTGTTCCCAAGCTATAGTATATTATATAGCTCTTAAAATGAAAATGTTAGAATTCACGGATGACTTTCGTTTAAAAATTCCATAAACTGAGAAGAGTCGAGAAGGATGGACCGACAAATTGAACAATGTTCCTTCATGTATTACACTGCCGAAGTTGGCAAGGCGTAAAGACTTTTGCAAAAAGATGACATACAGAGGGGTGCACACTGGATTGCAAGAGATAACATCTTTTTATTTGACGGGTTTACTTTTTTGTAATACCCTCACCAAAAAGTTTACAAATAGGGGCACATCACTTTGTTTTACCTCCCCCCCCTAGCCTTGTACAGTGTACACCCCTGTTGACATGTGAGTAGAGAATTTTGCAAGGCATTGATTCTGGAAAGCCGAACATCAACAGGATATCCCAATAAACATGCAAAATTTAAATTTAAAATTCGATCGGATAATCAAAAACTTCATCAAATCTCACTTTATACTTATTTAAACCTATTCATTTACCCTAGCTGGAGGTAACATAGGCTATACAAGTTTTTTTTTCTTTAAAATTTGATTTTTTTCATAGTGTTTTTAATATTCCACGGGCAACGCAAAGCACTTTAGCNTAATTGATAAATTTTTGATCATTTATTTTTGAAACTTTCGAAATACAGCGCTGAGCTGAAACATTTATTCACTATTGATAGTATTTAGTATATTCCGCAAAAACTTATGATCACACCTTGTAAAATGAAGCTTTACAGGGAGTGTTTCAGAAAATGAAAGGGGATATAGGCTTACGGCGAAAAATTATCGATGGTGATCGCTACTAATCTTACTTATATCTGTTGCGTTTATAAGGAGAAAATTGCTGAAAACGACTCATACCGAAAAATGTAGCGTCCACACAAATTCAGAAAGTTGCAACATACGACTCGATAGTAAAGAAATCAATTTAATTCCAAACAAATCATTCAGATATTACAAACAATAGTCATCAATAATTTTTCGACGCATTCGTATATAGTTAATATTTCATTATATTTTTATATTTTTTATGATCTGAGAGTTACTTTTGAAAACATTTATTCCCGTTTCGAAGATGTTTGATAATGAAGACGACATTTTTATATTTTCCAGGAATGTTCGAAAATCCAGCGCCAGCCGTGAAAAAGTTGATTTAATGCTCATAAATGTTTAAAAGATCGATTAAATAATATATTTATTTATAAACAATAAATTTATACATAATAAAACAAAATTCGTGAGAAAAAGTTTTAACAGTGTAACATGGAAAAGCTCTCCAGATAATAATATATTACAGAGTACTCATGAAAATGTTTGAAAAATAAGTATATCTACCCACGAAAATACAAGAAAATACAGGTATTATGAAAAAGACTATAGTATAATACAATGTTCATGAAAAAAAATGAAATATTATCCATGACTAAAAGATAATAATTCAGTTTCTTTTCCAAAATGTTTAAAAGATGATATTACGAGTCAAAAGAAAATGTTTAAGAATATCTTTAAAATATCTATTTTGAAGGTTGCTAGGCTTAACATAGAGATGATTGATCTTCTAAATTTGCACTTCAAGGTACATTCTTTACTTTATCTTTATCTTTATCTTTATCTTTATCTTTATCTTTATCTTTATCTTTATCTTTATCTTTATCTTTATCTTTATCTTTATCTTCATCTTTATCTTCATCTTTATCTTTATCTTTATCTTTATCTTTACCTTTATCTTTATCTTTATCTTTATCTTTATCTTTATCCTTATCTTTATCTTTATCTTTATTAACAAATTACAATGGGGGATTTGAAAACGGCAGTTAACGGATATATGTATTTATTCGTATTTATTCTTTTTCTATTTAACATTTTTACTTTAATACATCTTGTTTTTAATGCTCTTTTCCTAATATTTGCCGATATTTCAGAAGATATCTATTTTAGATTGCTTTTTTTCCGTTTCTATTGTTCTATCATAGCTAATATTGTTTAATTTCAACATTCACTCTTCCCAGTCTTTCATGTTCTCTTGTCAGTTTTCCCTTTTGCTCCCCCCGTTCCCATCCTCCCTTATATCCCTCTTTTTCTTTCTTTTAAATAGTTTGAGATTTTATCAATTAAATAAGTTAGAATCAATTCAAGGTCATTCAAGGAAAGAGAAGTAAACAGTATATATATACAGGACTTTCGTATCATGTGACAACATAGTAATCAGCTCGGACTTAAACACAGGGACAAAAGAATTTATGGTAAATTGATAATTCTATTGTTTATAACTCGAAGTATCATGAGAGGTGAAGAAAGTGCTTGATCGGTGACTCACACAAAAGTCCTTTTTCCTGCATTATAGGGGGTCCCTTTTTTACACAACCACAAACGGTTTGCTTAAAACTTTTAACATTTTCCGAATTCCCAAAAATCGTATAGCCTAACTTCAGGCTTATAAACGAAATATTATACCAACTGCCTTAATTCCTATAGACATACTGGCTAAATGACTGTCAAACTGTCATTTTTTTTAAAGAGTCAATTACAAAAGGAAGCAGATTTTCTATGTTTTTCAAAGGGTTCAAAGAAATTTTACTTTGGATTTTAGTCGTACATTTGATGAAAAACAAGATCTTAGAAATAAAATCTTGGATGATTTGCCCTGCTTAACATCTGTTACTATATAAAGCATTAGCTATAGAAGCATTAGTAATAGACGCAATAGTTACAACAGCATCAGTTATAGAAGGATCAGTTATAGAAGCATTAGTTACAGAAGGATCAGTTATCGACGCATTAGGTACAGAAGCATCAGTTACAGAAGCATTAGGTACAGAAGCATTAGGTACAGAGGCATCAGTTACAGAAGCATTAGGTACAGAAGCATCAGTTACAGAAACATTAGTTAAAGAAGCATCAATTACATAAGGATCTTCATCAATTAAGCAGACCTTTGGATACATTTAGTTACTCTTCAATTTCTCTTTCCGTGGTGGTCAAACCCTACAGGGATAACTTTAATTGAAGATTGTTGAGGAAGAAATCCCCAAACGAGGATTATGAAATCCGCAATTCAGAAGTGTCGGATCCTGGAACCAGAGAAGACCTAATCAACTTCCTCTCCTTTATACACCTGTTATTTATGATGTATTTACAACTAGAAGCAATACATGTACTTCTAAAAGATCAAGAATTTATCAAAAGTTCCAGCCTCTGGGAGTTATCTGGTCAGTGTAGTTCATTCGCACTTTTTTACTCCATCCTGCAGGCTGCAAGTTAACACAGTATTGCGAGTTTTAAATAATTAGAAATCTTTACATTTCTTGTTACTTTGATCCTAAATCCCTCCCCCTCCGCCCGCACTTTTCTTTCAAAGCATTATATATTATAATTTAATTAGCTTCTCTGAAGGCCAAAATTGTTGTCAAAACTTTCATAATTTTTTTTACCAAACTCATCTCTTGTCGTTTTTTAAAGTTTTTTTATTGTCCTTTTTTTGGATAATTTTGAGTATTTTTAATTAATTAATTCTTTTTTCAAGAAAACCAGAATTTACTTAGAAGATAAAGTGATATTAGAAGTGTTGAATAGTTACAACAGACTTCATCCTTTGTGGTTTGATGGAAGCCAGACTGACTTAATCTTTCTGCAAGTTTTTTTATTTTTATTTTTATGCTTTACAAATAATGTGGGTTTTTTGTATTGGTAATTGGTGTTGTCACTTTCCACTTTCCTTTTACCCTCATGCCCCACCCTCTTGCTTTAAAACAAGAAGCAAATTGCGTCGAATTGTTATCTTTTCCCAGTACTAACATTTTTGTATGCAATTTTTGCCTGAAAACATTGCAAAGAAGATACACCAGGAGTCCGATTTTTTTTCTGGGATGAATATAATCAAAAATAATGATAAGAAAGGTTGTAACTGCAGCTATACATCGTAGTTGAGCTGAGAATATTGTGGATACTATTTTAGGATTTATTTGAATTGTAGAAGTGCATTTTTTCTAAACCTTTTCCTATACAGGCCATATTCTTTTACTGTATAATTTTTGTTACATTTTTTGTTTTCGTTATTTAATAATTTCAAAAATCCTGATATTTTAATTGTATCCTCCAAAATAGAACTTCCGCTCTTATTCAGCAATTATACACTGTAAAAACTAACGTCTTGGTTAGGTCTTAAATAAATCCCCCCAAAAATGTATTAATACTGCACTCTCAGCTTAACCACCACATCTAGCCTGTCACTCCCTTTTAGACTGAATTTGGTCTAAATACAGGTTTACCCACAAAGGATGAGACTGTAATGACGACACAAATTAATGATCTGAAGACTAGAGTTTGTCTTCTGCTTTTAATGATAAACAAAATGATAAAAAAGAAGAAAAAACTAAGTTAAAGTTTCAGGGAACCTTAGAAAAATTTCATACAGTCGTTTCTTGAGTCTAATCCTTTTTAAATCACCCTAATATATAACCCTCTCAGAAACTGCAGTAAATATAACAATGAAATTGGGGTTCTTGAAGTGTATATACACTAGGGTGTACATATACATCAGGGAGTAAGGAATAGAAGGGAGATATAACTGACGCAGTTCGCCCTACCATATGATTATCAAGCTTTGCAGACGGGTACTCCATTTATATATGAAATATTCAGAAAAGATTAGTGTATACGCGGTAGTAGTACATCAGACAAATATTTCATATACAAATGGAGTACCCGTCTTCAAAGCATGTATAATCATATGGTAGGGCGAACCGCGTCAGTTATATCTCCATGAATCTATTCCTAACTCTCTGGTGTACATGTATCATTCTTGGTAGCTATGAACACACTTGTTATCAAAGTAGACTAAAAGGGCAAGTGCGAGAAGACAGGAGTATAGTAGCTAACTAAGAATATATTTGTAATTCTAGCTCCCAATCCCATTTGGGTGTTCCGATAAACATGACAATTTTAAGATAATCAAGTATGATATTTACTATGTATTTCTAGTTTAAAAATAATAATATAAACAGACCAATATTTAATTATACTAAACTTTTTTGACTTTAAAGGGAGTGTTCGCGAAAAATGAAAGGGGGTATAGGCTTACGGCGAAAAATAAGCGCTTTTGATCGCTACTTATCTTACTTCTATCTGTTGCGTCTGTAAGGAGAAAATTGTTAAAAACGACTTATACTGAAGAACGTAACGTCCATACAAATTGAGAAAGTTGCAACACATGACTCGGATCGTAAAAAAATCCATTTAATTTCAAACAAATCATTCAGATATTACAACCTACAGTCATCGATTATTTTTCGACGCATTTCTGTATAGTTAATATTTCATAATATTTTTTATTTGTTATTCACTTAAAACGCCGAAATAGTTGGCCGCCAGGTGTCTCTGCTCTCGATGGTTTGAATGATTTCACGTGGCAGAGACACCTAGCGGAAAAAAACGTCGTTTTAAATGCATTGCATATTAGAATGGTTTATCGTTTAAGTTTGCTTTTTTTTGCTTCATGTAACTGTGTTTATACAATAATAAGTGAATGAAAAAGAGATAATAAAGAATTATATTTTTTTAATAGAGGTGAAGCAGGAGTATTTAAATTTTAAGTTCTCATGTAGTTCTTGGAGAAGAAAAAAGGAAAATAAAGAATTTAGAGATATTTAGGAAATGATTTAAGACATTCTACGATGGAGAAAGTCAGAAAGGATGTGTTAGTAGTGTTAGTTTATTATTAATTACTTTGTTGGGATAATTCTTTTTGTTTGACTAATCCTATTTTATCCTACTATAATGTACTCACATCCTCTGATTTCATATATTGTCATATTTCTTACTCCTTCATTAATTCCATTTCTTCCTTAGTTCTCTTTTCTTTTTTTTTTCCTGATTTTAATGAGACACAAAGCATATAATTTATCATTTATTAATTTCCATCATATAGATACTTTTCTGATCATAAGATTATATTTGTTGTCCTGATTGTTGAATAAGAAGGAAAGAAGACACCATATTTTCCAATTGGTTGATTAACCAGCTCGCTAGATCTCTTGACATTAGCTATTTGTTTCCTTTTCTGAGCCATAAGCACTCTCCACACCTGATAACTAGGAGGATAGCTACTCCAGAAAGAGCGATGATTTCGATTCCATTATAGCCTGCAGAAAGGAAGGAGTTCTGCGTAGTAAAGGAGAGATAATGTTTATTAGCTGTTCCATTGATTTCAGATGTTCCTTCTGGGAGGAGAAATGTATCTTCTTACCATGTTTCTCAGAGGCTTTCATCTCCTCCATTTCCTGTTTCCTTTCTTCATCTTGCAGCACAATTTCCAATCCCTGGATCTGAAAAACAGTATCAGTAAATTTATTGTAAATTTGGTCAGCTAACATAATACAATGAATAGTTTTGTTTTGTATAATTTCACTTATTCTTAAAACCTGATATTGAGTAGTGCTACAATGAACAACAATTTTCTCATACTGTCTTCGCAGGCTCTCAAGTTCTCATAATTTTGTGTTACTATATTCAAATTTTACTAGTTTTAAGGATTAAGAATAAATATATTGATTATGTATAAAAGATAAAATTCATTCGCTAAGTTCATGGTTTCATGTTGTTAAATACTATTAACCGCAAACTAAACAAGTTTAAAAGTAAAAAGAGGAGATAAAAATTAAAATAAGAACTACGAAAAAATTACAAATGAGACTGGCTCATGTTAGAGGGGACCAGTACTTTACTTGTTTAAAGAGATAATTTGTGTAAACGCTTTTTTTTCTTTTTCATTGCTTTTTAGTTTTTTAATTTTCTTTCCAATTGGTAAGGAATTAAGGTCTAACTAGAATTTTAAGTAGAGAAGGTTTCAATTCATAAAAAACAGAGGGGGAAAAACACTCAAAAAGGAGAAAAAAGAAATATTAACACCTGGTGAATAAGAATAAAGTTGTTTATTCTTTAATTTTAAGCGACAGGTTTTTTGGTTATTTTTCTTGAGATCTTTCAACTAAATTCTCTTGTGATTTAACTGTAGAATTTGTTCCTGATATTTACTCCATATACACTCTAACTCTAGGCTATACTTGTCCTTTCTTTTAACTATATTCTTTTTATAACTAATTTTGTACGTGTTCGCTAAGAATGGGCATCATTTTTTTTAATTTGTGTTATTACGAAGTGAAAAAGTGAGTGAATGCATTGCATATAAACAAATAACAAATATTATGAAACATTAATTATATTCGAATGCGTCGAAAAATAATCGATGTCGAAAGATTTTAATATTTCAATGATTTGTTTGATATTAAATTGATTTGTTTACGATCCGAGTTGAATGTTGCATCTTTCTGAATTTGTAAGGACACTACGTTCTTAGGTATTAGTCGTTTTTAACAATTTTCTCCTTACAGACGCAACAGATAGAAGTAAGATTAGTAGCGATCAAAAGCGCTTTTTTATCGCATTAAGCCTATACCCCCTTTCATTTTTCGCGAACACTCCCTTTAAACTGTCACATTTATTGGGACGATATTTACACAAAATAAACACAAAAACAAATGATGAGTTAAGTTCCTTAAGAATTCTCAAATGTTAGTTTGTAAACGACAAAGTTCTTGTAAATTACCCGCCTAATTGATTGTTTCTTAAAACAAAATGAACGTTCAGATTTTTACATTCTTAAATATTAATGGATTCAGATTGACATGACAAGTTGCATACATTTTCAAGACTGGGTCAAATAAAAAGTGTAGCACCGCCTTTGCTCATGATATTATCTCCTTAACTCACAAATACAAATGTAAAGTTTAGAACTATAATCTACAAAGGTAGATCACTATGAGAATAAAAAATATAGAAAAACTAAAGCATTTCAGTCCATTTTTCATCCTCATTTTTTAAAGTGCGCACATTGGATATTGAGATCAAGCGTTCAATCCTAACAATACTCAACACAATAGTTCCGATGTCTGGTTTATGTTATTTAAGATGAAGATGAGCTGGCAGTTGGTATTTTTACCCCAAAAAGCTTAATGATAAAGGACAAAAAGAAAACATAGTTTAAAAGATATTCAGAAAAAGATATCTGAATAAATGAAAGATAAAAAGAATGCAGGACAGGAGGTGCAGGGGGGGGGGGAATATTCTCAGGTCAAACTGAATTCAAGAGAGAGAGGGAGAGAGAGAGCTAGACGGGGATTATACTTCAGTAATTCCCTCACTGTTCCCTCAGCATCATATTATCTAACAGTGCATACTGCATATAAACCCAGATTTTTTCTTAAAATTCAACATGTTGCGAAAGAGTAAATCGAAAAACAATATTGCACGTGTAAAAGTGATATTCTAGTTCAACTAAATAAAAAAAGTGTTTATCAAAATTTTGTAACTATTTAGTAAAAAATAAATCAGTGAGTTTGAGATTATCTAACATCGCAATCTAATAAGATGAGGGGAAGGTAAGGTTCCGATTTAAATTGTATTTGATTCGTAAATTGGTTAATCTTCAGATTAGGGTTTTAAATTGTTATTTAACTTTTAATAAACAATTCAAATTCGAAAACTCTCATTTTTGATTTGATCAATGCACATTTTAAAAATATTTAAAATATTTAGAATCTACAAAGTTATCAATATTTGATTTTTAAGTGCACTGTTTATTACTTAGACTACAAGAACAATAGGGGGTTTACGCAATTAAAAAAAGGATTTTACAATAAAATCTTAAATACAACTAGAATACTAAAATATAAAACACTAGGACTAATGTACGAGATATTTAGAACACTTAAATACTTTTATGCTGGAAAGTAGTCTTATGAAAATCATTTTCTTTTTATTTTTACAAACTTTTAAAAAGATAAAAAGTTAAATTCATTAAATCTTTATATTTTGCTGTAACAAGCCCTTAAATTGGACAGTTTTTGAAACTCTTGAAACTCAAGTTAAAGATTAAAATCGGAAATAACAAAAAATTCCTTTCTGCCATACTTCTACTAAAAAGATACAATCAAATGAAAAATGTACTTTCTGATTTTTGGCTTGGCTTCGTTTGGGTTTTAAATTTTTTTCTAAAATATTGAAGCCAAGTTATTCTTGTATAATTAATGAAATCTAAAGTAATCACAATTAAAATTGATTTTAATTCATTTCCACAATTTTGCTTTCCGAACACAATTTTTAGATGATTTATAAGAGACAGGATTTTATTAATCTTTAAAAGCTAATCTAATTCAAAATTACAAAAAGTTATTTTTTCATTACGTCTTATCAAGAAATAAGATTGGGCACATATTCAAATTACAAGAAATTCTGTAAAAACAATTTTCTGTAAACTTTCTTCCCTTAAATTACTTTAGCAAAACTCTTTTTAAATTATAAAATACACAGCTATTTGTTTGATTAACCCTAAACTATATTTTTTTTCTAGATTTGAAATCTTGGTGTTGAAACTTTTCTTCCTACTATCACCATCAAAGAGGAAAACACAAACATGGAAATTTTATTTCTGATATACTGTGTTTTGAATTTGTATCTAATAATATATTTGAGATCTATAATGAATATACAAGAAAAATAGATGGGTTGATAACAAAAAAGTATTTTAAGATAAGATAAAAAAGATAGTAAATAAATATGACATGCTGTGTTTTCAAGATAAAAAAGACAATATAGATAGTTATAGATTAAGATAGCATAGACATGGTAAAATGTTTTGTATATTGTAATATTTTTATGTGACTTTTTGTGTTCCACATTATTACACACAACGTTTTAATATATAGATTCATTAACGATCTGAGGGTCTGGACAGATAGACGAAGATTTAAAGTGGATCATCCTAAAAATACTAGAAAACTGGTCAATAAGCGTAATAATATGGACAAAAAGTAGTTTTTAAGGGACCTACTCCCAACTGCATAGAACATATAAATTGTTTTTTTTTCACTGCAACTAGGTATTTTACGTTGAATTTGTTGTTGTAATAATACTGTTATGGCATTGAATTTGTTGTTGTTTGGGAAAAAATGAAGTTTTCTTTAAATGGATACATTTTTTACCTCTGTTTTCAGTGTATTATATATATTTTTTTAAGTATCATTGATGGTAATATCATTTTGAAACTTCTTGGCTTCTAAGGATGAAAAATTCACTAGAAATGATTTAAAATGTTTTTTATTTCATGGAAAAATCCTTTTATTTAAACCTTTTTTTATTGGTAAAAATCTTTTGGGAAAGTATCTAATATCGATAGATAGAGCATAGATCTAAAAGTTAACTAAAAAGAGAACACAAAAATCTGTTAAAAAATGTTGATTAACATAAAATTTGAAATATCCATGTTATCTTGGTAAAGTGCCCTAGAGGTCTACAAGCCTATTATTGAAGGTAAGATGTTTTTGCAAATAAAGAAGAAATACATTTTTGCACTGCACTCAGGAGGACAAGTGTAAACTGTGCATGCAAAAAATAAATGTAGTTTTTCACATAAGAGCAATAAAACTTTCAGTGGAGAATTTAAAAAGCATTTGTTTGCTCGTCCATTCAGCAAACTAGAATAAACAAAGTTTTAATTAGCTGTTAATAATATTTTATTAGTTCAACTCCTCTTTGTTCAGAACGCACATTGTATTTAATCTGTGTCACAAAATTCAATAGTCACTACATAATATCATTCATAATAATGCTATTCATTCTAGGTTCTCTTAAATCAACACTGATTCCTGAGTTTTTAACTGTAGATCAGGGAAAGAATGATAATTCCAAACCACGCATTTGGTTAAAAAAATGTCAACGTTAGTCTGTTTCTAAAAAAGAGGTAGAGATTATAAAGTTGATCAGTGGTTTCTTTTATCTGATAAAATATTTAAGGACAGAGTTTTTGAGAAAATTCATTATACAAAAACGTTGAAAAAATAATAATGCCATTTTTATGGTCATAACAACCCTATTTAGCTTGACGTCTGGTTTACTAACTGGCTGCGGGGGGGGGGAATTGACCCATTCCCCTCTATTTTCTTTTTGCAATACCAATCTATAACATTTGATTCGTTTTTGAAAGTCCTTGGGGTCTACTTCAATGATCTGCAAAAAAATGGCAAATTGCAAAAATCCAAATATTTTTTGCGAAATCTAGTTATTAAGCAAAAAATGTGCCAACAAAATGTACAAATTATAAATTTTTGAAAAGCCTAAGACTCAACGAATTCAAATTACAAAAACATTTGCAAAATTTGTAAAACCTAAATGTGTATTTAAGAAAAACTGAAAATGTGCAAATTTCCTGAAAAAGCGTCTTTGCAAAAATTGTGCAATTTGCTTTCTTTTGTTGTAGGCTCTCCAAAGAGCTATATAATGCAGAAATCCAATGATTGGAAGTAGGTCTAAATAAAAATTTAGTCAGGTTTCAGTAAAATAAGACATTTAGGCAGTATGCCTAAGGGCTCAGGCAGTAGGTATAAAATCCCAGCTTTTAGCCTGAAGTAAGGGGCACGTGTTTGTTGTTTCTGTTAAGTTATCGCAAAAAAAACAGGGGGGTCAACCCCCTCCCCACCCGGTCAGATATGGTATACCATATTAATTTTTCATACTTCTAAAGAACCAAGTTGTGAAAATAACTGCTGGAGAAACTCTTCATCTAAAATGCCGAGTCATCAATCTTGCAATTCATCACACGGTAATATAATGTCGTCTTTACACACTCTTTCTTTCAATCTATGTATTTTTCTATCTATGCATTTTTGAAATATCTACTTCTGAAGAATGTTTATGCTAGAATAAAAAATTCAATGAATATTTTAGTAAATTTAGCTGTGCTTATAACATATTGCTAGGAATTTTGGATTGATAATTATAGATAAATTGATGAATATATATATATATATATATTTGAAGATAGACTTGATAAGCAATGATCATGTATTGTACTTGAAGGATTAGAAGGATTGTATTAATTAACATTCACAAACAAGAAGAACCTGGGATATTAGAGTAACAGATGGGAACACCATACAGGGGATATAAAATACTTGAGGGAAACTATAAGAAATATAAGATGAAAAGCTAAGGAATAAGAGGATGATATTATTACATAATACGATGATAAAGTGGAAGAGTGACGATTTTTTCTAAAAACGGTTAGTTTATTTATAATTTTTATAATCTAAACTACTTTAAAGAAGTTTAAATGAATTTATGTACAAATCACTGACTACGTTTACCTGTACAATCAATATTGCTTAGATATTTCTCCTCTTCCGACATTCATCTTATAAGTTACAACAAAACTAGAATTCGAACTCATTTAAAACAATTAAATGTAGATTTTAACATTTTCTATTTTTTTGTTGCACTAGCTAAAGTATTTAAAAAGATGTGTATTGCTAATTGTTTTATGGTTTTAAATAAAATGTTGACAGAGTTTATAAATTGCATAAACCTTAGTTTGTTCAGGGTGATTCCAATACATGGGACAGCATGGTGCATTCGTCAATTTTTTTAAATATTCTAGTTATGTGTACATATATGTATTATATATTTGAATATTCTAGTTTCTATACAGGTATCCTGGCTACGAGTATCAGACGTGCAAGTTTTAACCGTTGGAGGTCTAGTATTCAGCTCGGATCCAAGAATTCAAATAGATGTGAAGGTAAAACACCAAAAATACAGGGAACTCCTTTTATATACAAAAAAAAACTTTTGTAATCTGAACCCATCCTTGCTAAATACTTAGTTACCTTCCTCCAATCCTTTGTATCGCGGCAAGTTCATGATTTGTCGAACAGTCATCTACTTCAGCTATCTTCGCATAATTTCTTAAAGCAGTTAACGCTCTCCAAACCAACACTTCTAGCCTTCGGTTTCTGAGACAATCGAATCACTCAAATTACTGTGCAACAATTTCTGTCAGGCATTTTTACCAGAAAAATTATTCAAAAGAGGTGGCAGCTGTTTGGCCTATAGTCGTACTTTAAATCAAACTTTTGATTTGGGGTATATAACTAAAAATAATATGCCAGTGGCGCTAAATAAGTATTTTTAGTTTTTTTATTAAGGGTCAAAATCTCAATTCTTTTATATGTTTTCGCAAAAAAATAAGAATTTGTGCAATTGGATAAGGAAATAATCGACGTTTTTCATTTCAAAAAAAGTTATCTGGCAAAAGTGTTTGTCTGCTAGAGTTTTTGATTTGTACCATGTTTGTACTTCACAGAATAGCTCCGGCAAAAAATAGAAAAGAGAGAGAAGCATCGAGACTATAAACCAAGTGTTTACAAATGTACTGAAACTTGTGTTAAAGTCGTCGCAATGAAGCATTTCTTTTCGACATATACATATTGTTTTGATGAAATATCTTTTGAAAAAAGTTCTCAACTTCCTGTTTATTTGTATTCAAAATCCACTGTACAACGAAATCCTATCCGTGTGCTTTTTTGGTTTTCTAGGATGTAAATTGTACATAATTATTGGCTTACGGGCTATGTTGTAGGGAGAACAGTTTACCAAAAAGTTATTCTTTTTTGAAAGATAATTCTTTAATGATTGCAATCAAAATATTTTTGTTAAATGTTTGTTAAAGGAATTGAGTTTTTGCAACAAACTTGCATTTTCTAACCCCTATATCTTTGCAACCTGATGGTGTAAACCTTTGATATTTCAAACTTAGACTATTTGATCTACCAGAATTAATGGTTTGAAATATCAAAGGTCTAGGAAAACGGTATGCTAAGTTATAGGAATTAGAAAATCTGAGTTTGTGGCAAAAACTCAATTCCTTTACAGCTATTTTAGCGTACAAATCTTATTCTTCAACAATTTTGTCTTAATATAAAAAATGTTAAGTTTCGACGATAAAGGGTAAAATCAGACGTGTTAGTACTGAGTATGTAACTGAATTTTGTTTCGAAGGAATTTCAAGTTTAAATTATTCAATCTAACAGAGCTTATTCATTGAAATATCTAAATATGTCTACATATCACCCTCAACTAACGAGAGAGAGAAGCATTCGGTTTCTTTTATTTGAAATCAAACATGTTTTTGTCTATAACTCAACAGTCTTTAGACTTAGAGATTTGTTTATTTTATACTTTTTTATTCATATGTATATGCCAACAAAAAAATATTTTAGATAAAAGGCTATAAAACTATGTAAAAGGGGTCATATTGTAATCGAAATTCACAGTTTTCTGAAATATTGACAGAACCGTTAAATTCACGTGATAGGAATTAGAAAACCAGAGTTTTCTAATTCTTAAACAATTTGACCCCTTATAATAACTTTAAAAGGAACAATGAACATTTGCCCTAAACTCTAATATTTGAAATCATATATCTTTGCGAGCAATAATATTGTTATAAAAGATTTAACAATTAAGGTTTCTACCATTATGTTATAAGAATGTCGTGGAGCCTCGATATTTTAAGCGATAAACTTTGACACATCAGGTTGCAAAGATATAGGGATTAGAAAATTTGCTGTTTGAGAGAAGTGTTGTTCACATTATTCATTTGATTTTCACCCTACACGCGATGTGACTCATGAGTGAGGCATCCTGTATAACAATATGCTGCTAACAGGGCATTCATTGCATATCGTTTTTGGTACTGAAACCAAGGTATTCAGCACATATTATTTGATGAAACCAAAGTATTAAGCACATATTGTTTAATGAAACCATAGTATACTGCACATATTGTTTACTGAAACCAGGATATTCAGCACATATTGTTTACTGAAACCAGAGCATACCGCATATATTGTTTACTGAAACCAGGATAGTACATATTGTTTACTGAAACCCGAGTATACCGCACATATTGTTTACAGAAACCAGAATATTCAGCACATATTGTTTACTGAAACCAGAGTATACCGCACATATTATTTACTGAAACCAGAGTATACCGCACATATTTTTTAAGGAAACCAGGATATTCAGCACATATTGTTTACTGAAACCAGAGTATACCGCACAAATTGTTTAATGAAACCAGGATATTCAGCACATATTGTTTATTGAAACCAGAGTATTGAGCACACGTACAGAATACATATGATCGAAAAATTAAGAAAAAACAACGATAATGCAAAATAAAAGCAAACACGAATGTACACAAAAAATGTTCAAAGAGAATACTGTTAAATACAATTGTACAACTGTGTATTGACCTTTTATGAATAAATACTTATAATAAATTGTAAACAAAATTAAAATAACTGAAATATTCTTCAATTTTATTGCATAAAACACACTGGATCAACCACAAACTGGGTACACAAGACGGGCTGGTAAACGAGTAAATCCTTGTACCAATTCGGAGCTTGTAATGACCTTTTTAATTCTAAGCGACATATCATAATTTAAAAAAAGAATTATTCCACTTATGAAAATTATAAATCTTTAGTTTTCAGCAATAGCTTGATTAATTTTTTAAAGGATTGCTGAGAAATTTTCAATGTTTTTTTTCTTTCAGTCGTCGAAAATACCTGGATCCGGAACTTGGATTTTTAGGTAGGAAATATTTTGTTTTTCACTTATAATTATTAGTTGAGAAAAAATTAAGGCAAACTTTCGTGCCTTGCTTTTGAATTTAGATTTAAATTGAGGGTAAGTGGGGTAACATCAGATTGATTTTATTTGCAATTAAATATTTATAGTATTCAAAATTGTTTACTTATTCTTATAACTTTTTTTTGTTTAAGAATTCGAGAAGTATTGAAGCAGGATGAAGGGGTATACCAGTGTCAGGTAAACCCCCCCCCCCCTCCTCTCCTCATCCAAGGGTTTCCATCGCTTGCATTGCATTGCAGACTAAATCAGAAAAAGAATAAGTTTGGAAAGTTTTCCTTATAGTGGAACCCATAACACTATACTCAAACAAACACATTTTGTTATTTTTAAATATCGCCTTCACAGGTTAATACGGAACCAGCGACAACCCTGGATATTACTGTACACGTTTCATCAAACTCCCTGCCAGGTGAATTTTTGATCATTCAATTTTTTACATTTTCGTTTACGTAAATATTTATGTAAAAAATTACAGATGGCTTCTATTAGTATTTTTATAAGTATACTTTCAACGGTTTAAAAACCCTGTCTAAGACCGTAGAGGTGGATACATTCTTCATTTCGAATATATTGAGAACATAATTCTGTGTATTGTCAACACTATATTCAAGCTTAAATTATCTTAAAGAAAGTTATTCTTCCAAATAGATTATATTATCAAGTACAATTAGGTGGCAAATGAGAAATGGACCAATTATACACGACACGTCACAAGTGTCAAATATTTTCAACATTAGTTGACATGTTTTCCAAGATTAAATAAAAAAGTTTAAAAACAGAAAATAACGAACACAAAAAAACACACTTTTTTCACTGTAAGATAAGCACTTAATCTAAAATTATCACAATCATTAATAATTTTGTCAGACACAAAACAGAGTGGACACTTGTGACGTAAGAATATATCTGAACTGAACAGTGTACAAATTCTACGTTGCGATCTATTGTACTTGACACTCTATTTGTATTCTTCGGTTGAATTTTCTATTGCGTGTTTAATTCTGATGTAAAATGAAACCGGTTCTTTAATGACCCATTATTAAAAAAATTAAATTCTTAGTTTTCCATTTGTTAAGCGTCAACCAAAAATAAGCATAAGTCATGAAGCTCGAAATGTACAAAAAAAGTGTACTGCAGTATTTTAGAGTATTATCGATTCCGATACAATGGTGCCAAAGAATGGAAGCTGGTTCAAGTTTAATCTTCTGTACAGTCATAGAATATAATTTTGATTCATCCCAATTCTAAACTTTTTAAAGTATTATAGACAAACAAACAAACAAAAGGTCAGATTTAGATTTTTAGATTATGGCGAACTTTAAGATGAGAAATTTTTTTTTCTTCAAAATATAAACTTTCCAAAATGATTTTAAAATAATTAATTTAAAATTTTCAACTACGGAAAAATAATACATTTTAAGTATCTTGATTACAAAAACAAAGAAAAACAATAAGATTTAAATTTTTCAGATTATGATAGATTTCAAGATGATGCAAAAGAGGAATCTTCTAAAGGAAACGATTCAAAACTGATTCAAAACTAATATTAGTCACATTTGTGAAAATTTCAAACACGTAAAAGTCGATGTACATTGTACATGCGGCGTTGATGTATTTTGAAATCTATTTAGAGCTGTTCTCAGATCCTGTGGAGCATTCAGATGAGATACTTTCGACTTCTAGTCTTAACATGACTTTAGCAAATTCAAGTTTGAGCGAGGAGGTTATGTTTGAGAATGATTTAGAGGATGAAAATATGTTTGGGAAAGACTATAGAAATAAGAACGACGATGATACTGGTTATAAAGAGAACACTGAGAATGACCAACAGGGATTTTATAACAATGAATTCTCCACACCGGTTTCTAGTTTAACGTAAGAATTTAAATTAGAATATTATTTTTCAAATAGTAGCTATGAGTTGGTTGAGTTAAAACGATGTAGAATATATCCTAAGCTTATTAGATTTATATTTTTGGACCGCTTTATTTTAAGGTAGAATCCGCTAGTTCTTAATAATGCGAGATGTGCAACGAAAATATTAAAGTTACTTACCACTCTGATGGGTTTGTGAGAAGGTTAGGTCTTCAAGAACGGTGGTCGGACTAAAATTCTTCCAGAATTACGTACTAATAATTATCAAACTTAGAAAAGGAATTGAAAATCGCAACAAATTAAGATTTTCTATTACGTATATCTTTGGAACCTGATGTTAAAACACTTTGATATTTCATACAGTGAAACCCTTAATAAGAATACATCGGAAGAATTTATCAAATGTCGTCTTGGCCATTTTTTAATGAGTTTTATACTATATTACGTAAATTTCAGTATTTGTGAAAATAAATAAATATCCATGAATATGCGGAAACAGTTTTATAGAGCTCCATATAATCATTTAACTAAAAAACTAAATATATGCAACATTCCATTATCAGAAAGTGAAGAATACGACATTTGATGAATTCTTTCGATGTATTCGTTATTAAGGGTTTCGCTGTACTAAAAATGTTGCTTGGTTATTTCATCAAAGTTTGACAAAATCATTAGGCTGTCATATCAAAGTTTGAAGTTTTTTAAGTTTATGGCTAACATTTTCTTTTAGTGATAAATTAATTTTGGGGTAGTTCTAATCAAAACATTAAAACTTCCTTTGAAAATCAAAAGGTAAAGGCAAAACTTGAAAATCATGTAACCGTTGTTAGAGGGACATTTTAACTTTCTTAAACACTAAAAAGGCTCAGTGCTCAGTGGGTGGGGAGGGAGGGAGGGGGGAAGGTATTTGAGACAGATATATCCTTTTAGTGTCAAAGTCAAGGAAAATGAAATCTAAGGAATATCCCAAATTCTCTGGTTTCAGGAAATCTCCCAAATGCCCGCAAGGTATTTTGGAATCTTCCAAAGGTCCCAAATTGCTTACGAAATCTGATATTAAACGATTAAATTTTGTTTCCCATATGCCTGGTTATTTGTGTGATCTGCAAAAAAAGTATAAATCTCCTGAATGCCTGGGTAATTTTCCAAAATCACAAATCCTTTTTGTCTTTTTGGACTTTTTATTGTATTTCAGGGAATTTGTGGAATTTACAAAATGACTGGGTATTTTGGGATTTTAAGACCACGTTTGAGAATTCTTCAAATTTAACCTTATAATAAACCCTTTTTATAGGCCTGGTCGAGCTTTGAGTGAACCCAACCCACTTCAGTCTCTCTTGGAACCATCCTTACCAACATCAATTATCCAAATGGAAAAAAGTAAACAATAGCAAACATTGAAACAAGTAGTGATCATGTAATTTATCTTTTTTTTATGCAATGCAACGCTTTTTTCATTTTTAATACAGGGTGTCCCAATAAACATGGGAATTCAGTGACGAACTCGATATCGTCTTTTCAAAAAATTCTTTGATTTAGTATAGTGATACCTACTCAGAAAGCTGTAATCTGTAAGAGTTTCGTCTGCTATGTTCACATTTGGGTTGTTTATGTTTTGACTGCATACGGTTGTACTTAGTAAAACAAGAAAATTGCAGTATACAAACAGAGTAAACTTGTCCGTCTTCACTGCTCAACTTGCGCAGATATAATAGACACACCTTTACAGTCTTTTACCCTTTTCATAAGATAAATTCTAGCAGACATTATAATATTATGGCTGTTGAAATTAGGTATTACAATGCTAACTCATAACAAAGACGATATCGAATTCGTCACTGAATTCCCATGTTTTTGGGACACCCTGTATGTTAACTCGTCTTTGATAATACTTAAGATTTAAAGTCTATTATTTTCTAAAAACACAAATTCATATTTCTTTATGAATTAAAGAAATACGTTTTAATTTTAGTATTAGGCATTTACAGCTTTTAAACATTCTAGAATGAAGATTTTAGGCTTTTTATAGCCCCTAATAAAAAAAAATTGAAATACTTTTTTGAAACCTCTGGAATGCTATGCATTTATAACCTAAATGAAATGCTTAATTTTAAGTACACTTGCGGTCAAGGTAAATAAAAATTACAAAAAATGTACAGACCAAAGAGACACCACGTCTTTTTTGCTAATTGCCTTTTGGGTGAATAAGGATTATTCTAGGCGATGAGAAAGGTGTTCAAGAATCTGCAGATGAGAATGCTCTTCTTCAACCCATTCTCTCATTGTTAACAGTTGCCGGGTTTATTATTATTCTGGGATCCATCAGATCTTATTATAGTTCAGCAAAGGTAAATAAATATAAACTGTAAACACTTCATAAAGAGAGAGGGAGTTTTTTTTTACTTTCTAGCTATTTTACAGTGGAAGGCGATTATATCAATATATTTACAAGCTTTTTTGAATTACAAGCTTACAAGTAATCAAAGAAAGTTTTTTTTTAACTCGTCAGCTTCTTGTTGTTTTCACGTTTATGTGTGTTATTATCTATGTTGTTTAAAAGCTTGATATAAATCAAAATTGATATCCAAACTGGTCATCATTGTATTAATATTTGCGACGACGACTGTATCTTAACAGAAATCACAGTTACTTGTAAAAGTAGTAATATGGCGCACATTTGTATTTGATTAGCAATCCTTTCTTAATATAGATGTTTGAAGTAATGTGATAGTTCAGTTTTCACTGTTTGAAGTAATGTGATAGTTCAGTTTTCACTGTGTCAATTTAATTGTCATATGACTAAAAAAGCTATTTAAATCACTTTGGTTCAGAATGAAGACGACCATATGAAGCCCAGGTCCAGAACAGGAACAAACAATAGCAGACAGTCAAGAATAGGAACAGATGACAGCCGACGATCTAAGACAGATACACCAGAAAGAAGAAAGGCATCTTCAGGTTATTCTCAAACTATTTTACGAAAAAAGATGTTTAGAAATATAGATTTTAAGATTTGAATTTTTTGGCTAAATAACTCTACCACATTTATAGGTTTATATAAAATTTATGAATTTATTTTTTTATATATAGGCCGACAAAAGCCCATGATAGATGAGGAGGAAATATATTTGGAAATTAGGTGAATATTTTAGTCAATATAGTACTTTCTCATAAATTATGGCACAGTAATCTACACCATCAACTTATTCGTTCGGAAAGCAAATACAGGATCAGCTGATCCATCGGATATTGAGATTACAGAATCAACCAACCTTTGAAAGGATCATATTGCAGGATCATATGATCCATCAAAAAGATCCGATTCAATTTAGAAGGCGTCCCATGAAACATAACAGTTAAGAGACGTCTTGAATGTCGTCTTTAATCTTTAAAATAATATGCAGTAATTTTATAGGTAGAATTTTTAAATTAATAATCACATAATACTTCTTTTCCAAAATTTTCAAAGATGTGGTCAGTATTTTTTGTGCTTTTACAATTATTGGAAGTGTAAAGAATTTTGTTCATATTTTAACTAGTTTGGTTTTAGTATTAATAGATATATCTAATGATGAATAAATATAATTCTTAATTTCTTCTTTAATATCAAAAAAACAAAAAGACAAACCACATTTTTGAATGTTTGTTTCAATATTGTAATGATTGTTTCAAGAAGAATAATGCATGTAAAAGTAGGTTGAAGAATTTTGGATGTTATATACCCCTACAGTTATAGTTTCTCTATGGATTCAAGCTCGTAACTCGTTTTACATTTTTATTTTTTGTTTAAAAGCTATGGTTGCAAAATGTTTTTTTTAAAATTTGCACAAGCTAATAGCTTTTCTAATTCTTAAAATGTGAAAAATATCAGAGCGTACAATATTTTCAAATCTTCGTAATATATAATTTTTGTAAAATTAAAATGTTTTTAGGAGGACAACACCGCTGGTTCAAGTTGTCCGGTCATCACCGTTAGAGAATGAAAAAACTACACGCAAGGTATATACTGTCGATTTATTGGGAAAATTAAAATAGTTGGCGGGTTAAAAATTATCTTGCAATAGTTTAAAAAGTTAAGTAAAGAACAGCAAAATGGAATTTAAAGATAATAATGGGATAATGGAGAAAATCAAGAAAAAAGATTATGTATCAATAAATTATTGCAAACCTAATTTAAATGTCTGACATTTGTAAAAATACTAATCTTTATATCGTAATCTTGCGNTTTTTTAGGGAAGAGTTCATAGTGAAACATCAGACTATTCTGATTCTAGTGGAATGACTGAATATAATAGAGAAGCAAGGAATGAAAACAATTTCTTACGTTTGTTTCAAATATGAGTACGCACTCACATATATAATTACTTAATATTTCTATATTTTGCTGTCTGTCTGTTTGTTATTATCCAATAAACGGTTATACCGATCAGGCCCACTCCCCCCATAGGGTAGGATTATGGCTGGGCAAAGTGAAATTAGTGACTACTATTATCATTTTAGAAAATGTGCAAATTTAAATAGAAAAATCTGCGAAAATTTCCGGACGATTAAAAATGGCGATTTTTAGATAACAGTTATAAAATAGTAATAAAATACATACTTTTTCAGTTCACATTTCATTCATCAATCAATCGTACTTAACAATTAATTTTTAGGTTCTATAGATTAACTTTCTTCAAAAATAATATATATGTATCATTCGTGTATAATATCTGATAACAATGTTATATGTAACTATTATAAGTCTATATTTTATGATTATATATCGCATTAGATTGTATTTGATTGACATACCTAAGTTTTGATAATTATGTCTTATATTCCAGTAATATTTGATTTTACCATAATATTAAAAAGCAAATTGTTTTTTAGTACCAGCCGACCTGTTAGTAAAAAGTCAAATTCAAAAACGACAAAATATGCAGGAATCAACAAAACAGGGGTAAGATAGTTGAAATTGATCAAATTAAACATTTATCTAAGTTAATTGGAACTATACAACATACACAGAGTGTACCAAAAACGCTCTTTTATGCATTGTAGCACTCACCATGATTAAATTTTAAATTTTTTTTTTACATTTCATGGATTATTTCCAATCTATTGATATCAATTAGAGGTGCAGCGCAAAAAATTGAACAAGAGATAATAGTTTGAAATTGGACTTTGTCTTGGTTCAACAGTCTTTAAACTTGTCTTATTAAACTTTTTCATTCAAAACGCATATGCCGACAAAAACGTATAAAATAGGAAATAATAATGTTTAATAGGTTAACTACTAGTGATCGAAAGTCTGCAGTTCTCTGGAAACCGTTAAGTTCGCGTGTTGAGTTTATTATTTTGAATTTTACCGTATTATAGAATTTCATTAAGGTCTGAAAAAATGCAAATCTTAGAAAGGAATATAAAAAATGCGCACCTATTTCTAAAGAACCGCATGACCTTAGTTTTCAATGCAGGGAAGAAATTTCTTTGCTTTTAAGTACCACAAAAGCAAGGGCCACACAAACTTTTTTCCTGGTTTTTAGATAGAATTCGGGAGAATTTTTCACCATTCAAGATAAGACTGTCTAAAAACACTCAATTTATCTTTATAGATCAGTCCCTTTAATAAATAAGAACCATCTTATAGTTTCTCCCAATCTTACTGTAACATGAAATTGATGTAAAAGCATTTAGCTGCGCTTCGAAACACTTTGTTGATTAAGTACGACTGGACACTTAAAAGTATTCAATAAATTCCAGAATTGGTATTTAAAATTAAAGTTTTACTATAAATAACATATTTGAAACAATTAGCATAATTATTTTAGATATTTTCAATAAATATATAATCAATGTATCGATGGTAGTGAAAATTTGAATTATGAATTAAAATTTCAACTTTTGTTGTTAAGTGCAGTTTTCACGGTTATGAACTTTGTAACTAGAATGTTTAGCCTAGAATCAAAATCAATGTTATTATCAAATATAATTAATTGTTTTTTATTTTCAAATACAAAATAAAATTATAAACAAACGAGTTATAAACAAATTAGTTGTGTTTATTAAGTTTTGCTTAAATTTATTTAGAATTTATTTAGGGGTGCTACTAGACAGCTTACCCCTGTAATATTAATTTACAAGTTCACTATATTCATACCGATTATTTTTTCTGATCAGCTAATGTCAATCAGATGCTGTATTGGACGCCATAAGTTTTCTCCTGAAAATTTTTTTGGCCGAAATGTTTCATCTGTAGACTCCAATTTTATTCATATCATTTTTGTAGAAGGTTAGTGTCCATGAAAATTTTTACAATTTTGATCTACGTTTCAGCAAACAAATTAACATATCTTCCCAGTGCCTCTTTGGAACATATTATGTCCAAACGTCTAACTCATTGGCAAGCATACCCTTGCGAATTTGGTTTGAAAAAAATACCATTTTTGCCGACTTTTTCTGGGGTCTTTACTTTCTCTACCCCTTCTGACAACACTCTGCACATCTCACTTTAAACTTGCTGATGCATTGTGCTCTGCCTATTATTCATCTTAAATGTATGCATGAATTAATGTATTTTACAAACTCTCGTCGTGTGACAAAGTGGAGATAATCAATCTCCAGGAAAAGTCTAAGCACATGAAAATAAAATAGCTAAACAACTAAAAAAAATTATTTCTAGGCTCGACGAAGTAGAGAGAGATACCTGGCAAGCTTAGAAACCCTATCCTCACCTTCCCCTCTACCTGGCGATACTATCCTTGAAATCTCTAATGCAACCGAATCAAAGCATCAAGAAGTACTTATTAAAACTCACTTAGTTGTCCCACCTC
Organism: Eurytemora carolleeae; assembly: GCF_000591075.1. NCBI lineage: Eukaryota > Metazoa > Arthropoda > Copepoda > Calanoida > Temoridae > Eurytemora > Eurytemora carolleeae. The sequence continues at coordinate 42,334 of NW_019396640.1, read as the reverse complement.
CAATCTCCAGATATAGTAAAAACAATAGGGAAAACCCAAAAAGAAAAATAAATTTTAACCCTTTTGATGAATACAGTGATTAGCCTTTTAACTACATTTTCTCAATTCTTTATTGGTTAAATTTTAAATTCTGGTCAAGTAATAGAAAGAATAGAAAAAAGCCCTGTACGCGCGGAATGTCTAAATTTTGATTAATTAATACTCATTAATGATCTTGCTTTTGTTTTACGGCCTTATCAAATTTTGTCAGAATTAACTATTTGTAGAATTTTTGATCTCGCATCGCATGCATTAGGAATGTATTCAACTTCAAGCAATATAATAAGAGATATTATGATGTTTGAAGTTGAACTTGAAAAAAAATCATCGTTAATAAGAAATTCAAATTGTCCTAATACCGTTCTGTCCGAAATAAAACTGGCGCTGCATTGGGAACACTAGGTAGTAATGTAAACAATCACCCTAATTGTAACAAAAAAAAACTATTTAGGATATAGTTCTAATAAATTTTGGTATAGAAAAAGAATGTAAACATAAGTATAAAATAATGGGATTATTTTCAGTACGAACTTAATATATTACTAAATTAAGGAAAATATATATGTTATAGGCGTGGGAACTATATCTGTGCGGGGGGGGGATTGATTATTATGAAAACAGTTGTTCGATAAAGATTTGATGTTTTTTGGCATAAATTGACACCGTGGCGTAGCCAAGACAAAAAAAAAATGAAAAGGGATTAGACAGCGGATATGTCAATTATATTGCTTTGAATGTGTATGTGATGCCTGTTTTCAGAAACTTTTTAGAACCTCGTGGCTTAGTTTTGACATTTGAATAAAAAAGTGAATTCTATTGCATTATGCAGATTCTGGTTAATCGGGACACTTAGTTGTACTGCATGTGTACGATATAAAGTACACGATTTTTTACAACAACATGAAGTATATTAAAATAAAATAAAAATTAATGAAGTACACAGCTGCTGGGTAAACTGCAGTATTTGGACAATCTGAATTTCTGACTTAATTATTCCTGCTTTCTGCAGAAATGTTGTTTAAATGTCACAATTTTTTCCTATTCCGATAGAAGCAACTAAAATATAGTAAAAATCAATTATAATTATTATTCATATTATTTAGTATTATCCAATAATATTACAGTTCAAAAAATAAAAATTAAGTTTAAAAAAAAAATGTTGTTTTCCGAAATGGAGTGCAAAATCTCCGAATACAAAATGAAAATTGTCTAATCTCTATATCTTGGAAACATAATGGTCTAAAGAATTCATAGTTTGAAATATCTATGGCTTACGCCATTGGGTTGCTATGATATGGGGGTTAGAAAATCAGTGGCAGCCTTCAATTCCTTTGTATGTTAAAAAAATGTTTGTTCTTTTCAAAGAAAATTCGAAAGTTTTTAATAGAAATTTCACAAGTTTGATGACAAGTTACGATATTGATTTATCCCTATCTGCCTGACAAATTCTTATTGAAATTTATTTCAAAATGTGCAAAACCGAGATATTACATGATGAGTAAAAAAGGAGGAATAACTGCGTCTGGTGCAAAAATATACCTTTTTTTTGCTAAATTCTCTTGTTCTCTGTTGACATTTCTAATTCGCAAAAAATTTTCTCGTGAATTTGATCCCACTCATGGCTATGATCCATTAGGTCTCGTAGGCTAATACTAGTCTTCCGAGGTATTCGTTATTAAGGGTTTCACTTTAGGTAATTTAAAGAAACGTTCGAGTACTTGTCTTATTTCAATGGCTATTTCTAGATCAAATAAGCTTTGAAACAAATTGATTTAAATTTTATTTTCATTTCAATTGAAAATAAATATTTTGGAAATATCCTTTTTTAAGAGAAAATCCGGGAACCAATCAAAACTTAATAGCACACGTACGCCCTTGTAGAGCTAATTTAACTTTAAAGAACGATGATTACTTTATAGCACGTTCATTATGGATTTGACAATGAAGTGAGCAAGAATGATAAAGTACACTATAGTTTCATAGTGATAATGATTATAAAGGTAATTTATCTCAAACCTTTATCAAATTTCATTTGTTAACAAAAGATTGCCTCATATAGTAGTACAGGCCCAAGAGCAAGATTCTTTATTAACCCCCAATATATTAATCCAGTTTACAAATCTATATCTTATCGTAGAAAGTTGCAGCTAAACATGAAAAAAGGAATACGGAAATGAAGTTCGATGGTTTTACTCTTTCGCTGGTTGATATTTCTTCAATGTCAGAAGATTTAAAAAATTAAAACTATGAACTCTTTAAAAGTTTATAATTATTAGTCATTATCAATAGAAACAGAAAAACCGCATTTTATAAATTCTTTCGGTGTCTCTAAATCTAAGGTTTCTCTTCAGATTGCCACATAGAGTTCTTTGTTCTTCACTATAAACAAGTCTCGGTCTAATTGCAATCATTAAGTCAAGATAACTATGACGAAAAGTTTTTTCTATCGGCTAATCTGGTTCAAGAGTTAAAGTTGTTACCAAAATTACCTAATTCATTTTAGAATTATAACTGGCAATATAGATTTTCGGGAATTAAATAAAATTAATATGCTTTAGAGTAATCCTTCTAATAAACAATTTATTATCTAGCACATTTTCCCTCAATTTTATATGTCTCTTCACAATGTTTGCTTATAACATGATAAATTTTTTTTTTTTAAAACATAAAATGCAATGAAGAAGGAGATGCAGATTTATTTTAAACTATTTTTCATCTGTAAAATGGAGGTTTTTAAAAATATTACACTACATATCAAATAAGATGAAGAAAACTAGAAAGAAATTCTTGGGTGGTTTTCTGAATCTTTTTGGATCAATATAGAAAAAGTAAAACAAATAAGTAATGTTATTTTGAAAACGAAAAGATTCTAGAACATTCCAAATTTTAGATCGCGTTATTGAAATTTAACGCTTCATTATTTTGATTAATTTGACAAACTTTTCATTTTAGTTTGATTTCATTTAACGTAAAATCTGTTTTTTTTGATTCAACTACGCGAATAGAAATTTTTATTTGCAGGATTTTGTAACTTGCTCATTGGATGATTTTAACCCTCATCTGTTAAATAACGTTAACAATAACGAAGTTTCAATTTAGTTTTGTAGAACTGCAAATATAACATTTACAATTAACTAACCATCATATAAAACTACAATAACATATATTGCATCTGCTAGTTTACACTTGCATAGGGCTTACAAAAGTCCTATGAATTTATTTGATAAGCACTGGGTCTAGAAAACATTTCTTCAGTGCTGACTAGTTCATCAATAACAATTATAAATATGGCAAAACCTGTGGGAAAAATAACTCGAGCGGAAAATACTTCCAAAAATAATTAAATATTATCAAAAAATAATTAAATATTATAAAAAATAATTAAATTAGGTCCTGACTGTAAATAGGAAACAATATCACTTTTATGCATCAAAGTTTTTATCTGAAGTTTTTCTGTAACTTTTTAAGTTTTAGAGTTACAATAATTTCCTACTTCTGTGTCAGAGAAAAAGTATGAAGGGTCATCTATCCTAAGTTGTTCAGTTCCAGGTATTGAAAAGGAACATGCATTGCATTTTTATATTTTTCCACCACTAAATGTCCTCGACGTGTTGATGCTCCGATCACCAGAACCTGTTCTCCTTTCAATAAAATTGTATCTCCGGTTTTCTCATCTAAAATAGAAGTTTTATAACGAAATTGTAACCGTTGCATGGCTAACTATAGTTTTCAAATAGTTGATTTAGCACACCTTCCTAGAGTTTAGTAAGGGGTCGCCAAAATTGCAAAATATTAAGCAAAACAAACGTACGATTAAAGGGACTGTTAACGTCACTTCAAGTGACCCTCTTACATTGATAAGAATGCCGTGCACGATTGCAATTGTACTCATAAAGCTTAGTCTGCTCAATTATGAATCAGAAAACCATGTTTTTGATTTTTGAAACTTATTATTTCTTGCCCCAAAAATAGGGGGGAAATTACAAGAGTTTTCACTTTTCTATACCTATTATCAGATGAGGTTTTCGAGGTAACGTTGTGAATTGGGCATGTCACTTTTATAAAATGGGAAATCAATTGGAATTACGTCTACATTCCCTTTAAGCACTAAATTTAAATTTGACCTGGATAGGATTGTCTCATAAATCTAGCTTGTGGATAGGCAATCTTACTGTTCCCTCGGACCGTATAAGATCTACTGGGTGGTACTGGTGGAGGTCTCTCCTGAAATTTTTAAATTTTTTTTTGAGATCTAGATATTTATTATCTCCGTATCGAGATTATATTAATTGTACAAAATTGTTCATATGCATTTAATACAACTATTTTACGATGCTATTGTGTACATATATTTTTAAATTAAATAATAAAAAATCATACGGATACAGTTTTTTCCTTTCATTAGAAATTTGGATCTAGGGATACTTGGATCCTGCAAAACATACAAATTGAAGAGTGCAAAAATTGAAAGTGCATAGAATAAATTGCATATAATTAGTCGGTGACGAGGATTTTTTAAGAATCGTCTGCATATAATTTGAGCATTTAATGTGGAAGATCAGATTGAGCAAGCATTCTAAAGTTTTTATGAAACAATGGTGTACTGGCAATGTATGCAATACGGCAGGAACTACGATTGTTAAATGTGAAAAAGCTTGTTGGAGAAGTAGTTAGTTTTAAATGGAACAAAAACACATAATGCTTAAAAAACTAGACTCACGTAGAACATTGGTTCTGCGCTACTGTCTAGGATATTGAATAGAGATTAGTGCTTAACCTCTTCATTTCTCGCAAATCATCAGGTTATAGCAGGGTATGGTGCACGTTTATATAATATGGTGCACGTTTATATAAAATGGTGCACGTTTATATACTTTAAAATTTATATATTTTAAAATTAATACTTTCTCTTTCATCAATTTTAAAGATTTTAGATTTTAAATGTACTTATATGAACTTTTTGAACAAAAAATAATGCCCGTCTTTAAATGCCGATTCCTGACAAAAAGCTAAAATTCACATCGTATTTATAGAAAAAATAATAGACTCCAAAAAGTATCTCTTTGCCAAAAGTTAATCAAAAGGAATTGAGTCTTTGTCACAAACTCAAATTTTCTAATCCCTATATCTATGGAACTTGATGTTGTAGACTTTTGATATTTCAAACTAAGATAATTTGATGCAACAGAATTCATAGATTGAAATATCTAAGGTCTACGACAATGGGTTGCAGAGATATAGGAATTAGAAAACCAGAGTTTGTGTCAAAGACTCAATTCCTTTACAGTTTTAATTTCCAGGAGTAATATTTAAACAAAATTGACTTGATAAGAATCAACTTAAATTTCGAAAATTGCCAATGAAAATAATTTAAGGTGAAAATTTTTTGATATTGTCATAACATAAAACCTAGACCATATAGGAGAAAATTTTTATTTTCTTGCATTTCTTACAAATATTTTCTACTAGGTTGTTTGCAGCAATACAATCAAACTTTAAATTTAAAGGATTTTTTTACAGAAACTACCCTTAGAGGGCACTTCGCGCCCATCTTCTAAATTAATTGTGAACATGTTCTCTTTGTGTACATCGTAAAACAAAACAAAAATAATTCGCGGATTTTCAAAATTTTCAAAAATTTAATGAAGATCGAATTTTGATGGAGACAAATATTTGAAATAAACCTTCCCTGGGGTCCCTAGATGTCCCACAAAAAATTTGGGCCCGATCGGTTCAGCCGTTTTGACGTTTATTGGATACAAACAGAAAGACAAACAAACAGACAGACAAGTTAAATTTATATATAGATGGCCAAGTTTAAAATAGGTTAGCAATGAATAAAACACTTACCAAGTCTAATCCAAAGAGTGAGCAGGTTTTTTGGATTGTCTTGAAATCACATCTATCTCCGGAATTTAAAATGTTAGGTGAACCTCTATCACCAAGAGGATGCTTGCTATTAACAAGAAAAAGTCCATTTAGAGAGGCATCCGGAGGAGGAGTTCCCGTTATGGGCTGAGGACGGGGACGTGATGTCTTAGAAGATTTTTGAGCTATCAGATGTGATTGAAGGGTGGATCTCATAGACGGCCATTTCTTTCTAAGAGAGTACCCTCGCCAAATCGCTTGAATTTGACGCGCACTTTGAGCACGCTTCCCTGTCCGTAGTTTTTCCAGATGCTGACGTGCACCCTCGGAAAGAAAAATGTGCTTTTTCCCAAGAGCCCAGTCTTTGGAGATAGCACCGAGCTCGGAAGACTTTAAAGATACTTTCAGGTGATCTAAAATCCTCTGACAATCCTCTAAAGCTTGATCATCACTTCTCGAGAGGGTTCGAATAGGAGCAAGGGTTCTATACCGTGAATTAAAGTTTTTGAATCGCATTCTGTGTGGAAATCCGCCCGCCATCAGATTCACGGTTTCAAGAATCTGTAAACTCCGGACCTGCTCCACCACAAACCCACGCTTAAACTCAGAACTGGACTCTGTTTCGTTGGGTCGGATACACCGAACAAAATGAGGTTTCGCATGAACCAGGGTTCGAAGAAGATTATCCAACCTAGTGTGGAAATCCTGGGTCAGAGTTGAAACAGGTTCATCTCCGTTCAGGAGCTCTGAGTATGATGTAGGAGATATCCTAAAGGTGATTCCTCGGGGTACTATTTCTTCTGAGTAGAGAGCTTTTATCTCCGTCCCAAAAAGATGCGTAACAAAGCCGAAAGCGCAAGATTGCTTGTGAAAAATTGAAACGAGATCGTCAGGAATTACATCACGATTGGTATCTAAATTAAAAAGTTGTTAAATTGTTTGATTGTAATCTCAAATGCTACAAATAATAAAAATAGGTTAAAGACATTCGGGCCATATGTAACTTTACATTTTTCGTTTTAATCATTAACATTAACTTTTAACTTAAATATTTCGTTTGTTTACAGCATATTGCACTATGTCAATATTGCCAATTGTTACCTAAAAAGTCTGCAGCATCATACACTACTTTCCCAGTGTAATGTTGAATACCAAAAGTTCTTGTCACATCACATAGAGGTGGCTCAAACAATCTAAGAATTCGTAATTATCATCGCTATTTATTAATTATATTATATCAATAAGAATATTTTAAAGTTGTAACATCAGCAAATACAATTCGACAAGAATTAAACGTTTTTAATACCTAGTGTTGTCCTTATGTTGTACTTTAAGCTTCTGTACATAAGTTTCAGGACACCCTCGAACAGAACATTCAACATCTAACATTCGGAGCAAACCGGTTCTCTAAAGAAGAGTTAGTAGCAAAGGGATCAAATTATATGATAAAATAACATCTTAGATATTTTCAAACATTTGAATATTGAATTTTTTTCAACTATTCTTCTTTTTATTGTGCTTACCAGGCTAGATATGAGATCAATACAATGTGCATTATCATTATAGTCCACCACTACGTCACAGCTTATACCTTCGTCTTTACAGGTCTCTGAAATTATTGCCAATATATCTAAGTTGCATCAAATATCAAAATAATAAATATCAATGATCATAAACATCATTATCAAAGTTTTTTATCTAAAAAATTTATCATTGCTTAAAACAATTTAAAAACATAACATGTAATGCTTAATTATATTTAAGTTACCTATAGATGTTTTTAATGTATGTGTATTAAAGAAATGTTGCATTGTTTCAGAGCATAGGTTTATACACAGCTGCTCCAATTGGCTTGGTTTACTATCCTCAAAACCGAACATATCTAGATTTGAAAATTTTGTTTGATTAAAAGTATTAAAAAAATCTCTTAATAAAGGAAGACTTTGCAAAATTCAATTAACTCATGATCAAAGCTTTTTAATCTGCACTAAACATTTCTAGATTTTGACAATTTTTTCACTAAATCATTAAAACTAAAGCTTTTTTACAAATACAGGCATGGCTTCACAAAATTAATGAACACATCCTTTTTAAAATCGGAACTTTTTTTCATAAGGCATTATTACATGGAAATAATAATATAATAATAATTGTTTACCTAAAACACCTATAAAACCGTCTGTTGCATGTCTGAGTGCATTGTTGAGGATTGCAAGACTTTTGCTAGATTTTTTAGAACCTGCTGTACCAACCGTACTGGCATGTAATGATGCCACTTCATGATGTACTGATTCATTAGAACTCATAGAACCTACAAAAATTGAGTTGAAAAAAAATTAATTTTGTGCCTTTCTTCCTATGGAAAAAAAAAATCACAAAAGACAGAATTATAATTAAACCAAAAACACTGAGAAACTTTTTTCGATTTTTTTACTTTACACTGTAAAACAATATCTACTCTCCTGGCATGAATTTTAGTTTTTTCTTTTGGACTTACGTTAATCCGAAGAAAAATTCAGATCCGCTGTTTTTAACTTTGAGTAAGTGTGAGAATGAAAATAAAGTAATGTATAATTTATATGTTTTAATGTTTAAGAAAAACAATTCAAAACGACATTTTAAGTAATTTTTCAGTAAAATTACGTTTAAGAAAGATATGATCCATAAGTATATTTTTAGACATAATTTCGAAACAGAAAATTACAGGAAGTTGCATTAATATATATAATATATAGAAGGATTATTAGATAACACTTGGCTCTTCGTTTTTTCTTTCTATTTTATCAACGCTTACTGTCAAGGTTTAGGTATAGTTTTGGGATAGACAACGTTCTAAAAAAGCAAATAATCAAAATATTAGACTTTAAAACAAAAACGAAAAGACTAACCCATAGTGTTGATGCAAAAACGATCGAATTTGATTAAATTAAGGAAAACCGGAATTCCGTCTCAGATATTTATTCTGTGAATTTTGCCTTATCAATAACCATTGCACATACTATAGAAATGACCCTCTGATGTTAAAAATACAAAACCTTTTGGAAATTAAAGGGAGTGACCGGCAATGTATGGTAGTTGAAGGGAGAATCTAGTATTGTGGATAATTTTTTCAGGATTTATTTGAGACATATAAAACTTTTTAATGATGTATAATTAATGAGTTTGAGCGTAAAGTCGACTTTCAAAACATTTAAAGAACCGATTTTAAAAAAAATTATTAAATAACGATGACGAAAAATGTACAGAAAATATAATTTCATGAGTCATCTCCCAAAATAAGTGAACAAATATCATAAAAGTATTAAATTAATAAAGTATAATAATATTAATTTAAAAATAACTGCTGCCAAGTAGAAAAGAAAATAACGAGTACATTTTATTAATATAGTATTATTGTATATTGTATATAGGTTATAATTATGATTTACCTGAACCCATTGGTTTCTTCAGACTATTCGCTCGTTTGACTATTGTTGCGACTGTTCGACAGTACAAAGCTTTTGCTAACGCGTCCCGGGTTGCATTTGACTAAACAAAAATTTACTCTAAATTATTCTTAACATGTGCTTATTTAGTTTCATATGTGCACATTTAGTTTCATATGTGCACATTTAGTTTCATATGTGCTCATTTAGTTTCATATGTGCTCATTTAGTTTCATATGTGTGCTCATTTAGTTTCATATGTGCTCATTTAGTTTCATATGCGATCATTTAGTTTCATTTGTGTTCATATAATTTCATATGGGCTCAAAGTTTGACGTTATCCCAACATTGGAAAGCTTGTGTCAGACGTGAAGGTGGTGCAGTATGAGGAGAGCTTAACTCGAGTCATTTCCACGGAATGATGGTTGATCATTTTATTTATTTAATAAAAACTCGCGCATAGCTGAAGGGTCGATTCGATAAGGGATCTGCCCGTCAGCATAAATCATATGATTACCTTAATCAATTCTATAAAGAAACATGGAAATTTAGAGACGACATAAACATTTTGATTTTAAATTAGTGATTAATGAATACTCTGAGTCTTTATAGGGTCACGCGTCTTGTGAGTTTCTTTGATTAGAAGGACTAACGACAGGGGCGGATACAGGGGGTAATTCTCTGTAGATATTTCATAAATCAGCAGACTAAGAGGTTCCGTTGTTTAATGTTTTAATTAGAATAATGCTACTTTTGTGTTCTCGAAAAAACGCGGCGTGGATCAAAGACGATACAGCAGTCGTTAATTAATTCCCATGTTTTATGGGACACCCTATACACGTAGTACCCTTGTAGCAGCAGCTGCAGCATAAACATTGAACATATACTGTGGTCTGTGCATTGAATATGAAAAATGAAGGTTTAAACGATTTGATTGTTAGAAGACAACTCAATTTAACTGCTCAGTCAGGGTTAAAGGGGTAAAGATACATACTCAGTATAACATAACACACTCTAATATAGTGATCCATTTTCGTCTTTCTTTTTTGATGTCACACGGGTAATATTATAGATTGCGTCTTTCGACTAACGTTGATTTAGTGTGTGATGTATACTCATACTCTTCATGGATCTACACAAAAAGTAAAGATTGTTAATTTTAAGTAGTTAAGTCTATATTTGACAGAAGTAAAATTGTTATGCCTAATAAAAAAATTATTGACACCTATTAAAGCAGTAGAACAGTCTCATTTGCAGCATCCCATGAAGTACAAATAAAAAAGTATCTGGTAAAGAGTTTACAGCACTTTGCACAGCCTATAAGGCTATAACATAGTCATGCACAGATCTTTGTAGTCGTTAGTAGACCTAAAGACTTCTTATTTAAGACCCCCATAGTCCTAATACCTTTATTTTCTATCTCTATTATGTCAGTTTAAGTAATCCCCGCCCCCCTCACTGTGTATCACTACTTTCTTTCCTTACCCATATATTACTTTTGTCAAATATTAAGCGTTGATCTGGTATAACACTTGATACCTTGAATATATTTCTACAGTACATAAATATACTCCTTAATCATCTCTTATCCATATCTTACCATATTTGCATCAGATGAAGATTTGACCAGCTGACCCCTCACATTATGAGTTTTAGTCGTTAATCCTTGGATTAAGAGCTGAGGAGATATACCAAGAAGACCAGACACGGATTCAAGCTCAGATGTGCCTATTATCTCGACCTAAATATATAGATCACTTTAATATTCAAAAAAAAATAACTAAATATGGATACTATTATGATTTCTTTATATAAAGTCTGTTTCTATTTTGTATTAACATTTTTAAAAGGAAAACTCAAAGCACGAGTTTATTGAAAAACTGGCTTTGAAGCATAAACTTGATTAATTTAAAGGGACTGTAAAGAAAAAAAATGAAAGGGGGTGTAGGATGTAACCTGAGAATCTCAGGCGTTGAACGATACTTAAAAGACATCTATCTGATGTTTCTGTCTCGAGAAATTGATATAAAATTGTGTCAAATTAATAAGAAAATAATATATAAGCAATTTTGTAGAAAAGTTGTAGTATAAAACAGATCATATTCCACAAATACGAAACCAATCTGAAAACGACGATATTCCATATCACAGATACATGAGAATCTCAGGTTTGCTCCTGTTATAATCACTTAATTTTTATTTTGCATTTTCAATAGATATAATCGATATTTTTACATATAGTATTAGGTATTACGTTACCACAACTACAGAAAATGGCAGTGCAGTTTGATGGTCATGTGATTTCCGTCGGAATCACGTGACCAGTATACTGCACTCTCATTGGCGGAAGTTCTTGTGACGTAATACGGACTTTTAAATAATGTTATCTTTTATCTATTTATAAAAATGCAAAATAAAAATTAAAAAATTATAATGGAAGCAAACCTAAGATTCTCAGGTTTCTGTTGGATATAATCGTTTTCAGATTGTTTGCGTATTTGCTGAATATGATCTGTTTAAACCTACTACTTTTATACAAAATTTTATATATATGGATTTTCGTATAATTTTGACACAGTTTTTTTTATCAATTTCTCGAGACAGGAACATCAGATGAATGTCTTATATGTATCGTTCAACGCCTGAGATTCTCAGGTTTTATCCTATACCCCCTTTCGTTTTTCCTTTACAGTCCCTTTAGTCAGTTTGTAACTAATAAACATAAAACTATATGAACCCCTTGGGCCAACATTGCCAAAAAGTTTTTGTAAATCTACGAACAGAGCAGAAAAATCCGCCACGAGTTAATTATGAAAACAGCAACAAAAAGTCTAATAATATTACTAAAAATTGTATTAAGAGGTGCACTAGGCCAAAGTGAATGATTAATACAGTGGTCCAAGCTAATATTTGGAATTGGATAGCCCTTAAAATCTGCGTGTACAGTAGTAATATAAGTTAACTGGACTCCATTTGTTTACAAACGTTAGCAAGCAGGAGTCATGGTGCACTTGCGTGATATTCAAATAAATGAAGTATATAAATGTTAAAAACAAAAGTACGAAGACTTGGACAACACAGTCACAGATATGTTAATTGTTGTTTCTTTTTGTAGTGCATATTCTGTTAAGACATATCCGTGTTTTTTTAGTAGTGAGAAAATTAAACCATGTTACGTCTTGTGATTTTGTCCGTGTTAAGTCATTTCATGTACAGACATTTCATAGATAAAAAATCATAGATTGGACAATTCATAGACAGGACATTTCATAGATAGGATATTTCATAGAAAAATAAATCCATAGATAGGACATTTCATAGATAGGATATTTCATAGAAAAATAAATCCATAGATAGGACATTTCATAGATAGGACTTTCCATAGACAGGAAATTTCATAGATAGGACATTTTACAGAAAAAGAAATTCATAGATAGGACATTTTATAGATAAGATTTTCCATATACAGGACATTTCATGGACAGAGTAGATTTTTCATAGACAGAGAAGAACTTTCATAGATAGGTAATTTCAATTATACCAAACTAATTTTTTTTTCAGAGACAACTTAAGTTTTGGGGTAGGTGAAAAATGTGTCACAATTTTAGAGAATGTGACTAAAAAGAAATCAACACTAATATGTTATCAGTTTAAAGCAAAATTATGAATAATATGTGAAGTAAACATCAGAGAGATCGTAGAAATAAAAGGGTATGATTGTTTAGATAAGATCACTTGGAAGAAAATCTATGAAAAATATTCTCTGTCTGTGAAATGTCCTATCAATGAAAGGTCCCATCTATGAATTGTCATGCCTATGAATGGCCATGTCTATGAATGGCCATGTCTATGAATTGTCATGTCTATGAATTGTCATGTCTATGAATTGTCATGTCTATGAATTGTCATGTCTATGAAATGTCCTTTCTATGAAATATATTTCTATGAAATGACCAAACACCGAATTCCAGAAGCCAAATTAATCGTTAAAGAGAGTTAAAAGATGTCAAACTATACATGAGTAACATGATGAAACCTGTAGCTAAGAACGAAACTTGCATATCGTCAATGCATATAATATCAAATTTAATGAGGGTTTTTTTGAGGTGCGGTAAATTGCAAGTTTTTATAACAAGAAAACAATAAGATTCGTAGACCATTTAAAGCCCTTACTTCTTGATTAGGGCCCTGGCCAACGAGACCATAACTTTGAAAGTTTACCAAACCAAATAAGGGCTTATGGCCCAACCAGTCGTCTTTACTTAGTTTCTTTCCCTTTAGTATTTATTGAATTTGGCACTAAGTCCTTTGTAAGCATAATATTGAACATATTAAATTTTACCTCTAACCCTTCTCCTTCGACAAACTCTATATTGCCCAGTAGAAGTATAGTAGCAAGGACCCTCAGCACATCCATGTAAGGTATACCAAGGATACCTAGAGTTCCCTTCCAGACCTCAAACCTTGCTGCATCCTCAACTTCATCCGTCCTTGTATCTCCACAGTTTAGGTATCTTAAATATATTGGTTTTAAAAGTAACTTTTAGGTCTCTCTGATGAGTTGCCAACCACTCTATTTTTTGCTGCCCCGTCCTGTATTTAGAAAAGAATATTTTGAAGTGCCGTCTTTTTTTTCGAATTGGGTATTTTTACTATTATACAAAAAAAATTTTGTTAAAAAATCAATGTTGCAATAATCTGTACCGAAGATAATTTAGTTTAAATGGAGTTTAAAGGGGGAGGGAAGGAGCGATAGAATGACAATTTAAAAAAATTAAAAATTAAAATACTAAATATTCATAAAGTCCTTTAGTTGGTTATCAAATCAAATCAAATCTATACTATATCTATGCCAAAATATTTTTAGATAAAATATATTTTTCTAAACTGGTGGTGGTTTAAAACTGTTTTATTTCTAGAAATATACATACTTTAAATTGTAAAAGAGGCTTATAAATATCGCAAAATCTGATTCTCTACAATCGTTTGATTTTATCATATTATACAGTTGTTTTTATCTTCTCACAGTCAAAACTTGTAGAGAATAATATTTTGCATATTTATATCATAGATATTTAGTACCCTAAAAACCGAAAAAAAAAACTACCTGAGATCTCTAATTGTATATCCGGCTAAACCGAGCTGACGTCTCTCTGGCCCCGTTAACCCAGCCATAAGTTGATAGAAAATATGATAATTCTTCTCCATAGGTTGAGGACGAATAACCCTACTCTGGTCCAAAAAGTAACAGTGAATCTTCGTTCTATACAGCGCACCTTCACTCACTTGAACTTCGATAAAGTAACCCTAAATGAACAAAAATAGCAGGTTTATATCACATGGGAAAAATGGAAACGGATTTTTTCGAACAAATTCAAAAACAATTAAATCATATGACCAATATAAAAAATTTCACTACTCACAAGCTAGAGAAATTATAATGATGAATTATCTTTGAAAAGCTTACAATTCGACTGGATTCTCTATTAGCAGCTGTTTTAGCACTCCCCAAACTTCGTAGCACTGTGAATGCTGCGGCTAAATGCTTAAAGGCATCGGTTTCTGGACCTCCGCCAGCTAAATCAAATAGCTGGCGCAAAAGAACCATGCTGGCATACGTCTTGCCAGACCCACATGCTCCTGACAGTATGATAGCTTGCGGATAGCCTGTGTCTCCCTACAAATACAACTATATATAATAGCAAGAAATAGAAATTGAAAAAAATAAGTTTAACAAATTCTTGATCCAAAAAATCCCGCTCTAATTTACGCTTTTGTCTGTTTAAGTTCTAAATTTTAAGGTTAGATTTTTTTCACCGATCTTGCCCTGTGTGAGATTCTCAAGGAGTATGAAATAGAAGGGAGATACAAATGACGCGGCTCGCCCTACATTACAGACATTACTTCATTTTTATAAGAAATATTCATAACGCGGTAATTGTACATCAGACAAATAATTTGTATACAGATGGAGTACCGTCTGCAAAGCATGTATAATCATATGGTAGGGAGGGCCGCGTCAGTGGTATCTCCCTTCTATTTCATACTCCTTGGAGATTCTTTATCAACAAAGCTTAACATTTTTGTCTAGAAATCTTTATATTCCATCTCTTATTAACATGCATGTCTCTTGCAGAAAAAAAACCTTTGTAAATCTTCTCAGACAAATGATGAAACATAGTTTTGGACACATTGATTAGGTCATTATATACATTATATAGAAACAATATGCTGAATAACGCAAAATAAAGACATTTTGGGGTGCGAAAAAATTGGTCTACAGTATATGTCTCTATAAAACATAATCCATAATCAATTATCATAATCCAAAACAACTCAGCTCCATGGTTTTCTATTCTCCTTTGTTCACAACTAGGAGAGTCAAGTTTGTTAAGCGCTGGTAGTTCACATCTTTCGCAAACAATTGGTCTCAGAAAAGTTTGACAGTGTAATTGTGAGTTGAAGCAAAAATTTTCTTCCTGCATATCTATACCTGAATTCTTATGGCTTCTTCTGCTACCCTCCTAAGTTGAGAGGTCCTTGCGGCTTCCAAGGTTGAATTTAGGGTTATTGGGTTCTTAAGGTCTGTGTAAGGATTCACATGTACCAAGATGGGACCAATGTTAGTCTAAATTAATGATGTCATCAAAATTAATTATTTTATCCATGCAGTTTCCAAAATCTGTTTTAATAGGGAGTCGTTAAAACCTGTTAAAAAGCACAATAATGTGCCTAAAAATAGTTTTAAATTTTAGAAGGGAAGGGATCGTTTCAGCAATTTGTTGTTGTTAAATTCAATGCTTTAATTCAATTCGGCAACTACATCGAATAGTAAAAAACCTCTCTGAAAACCAGTATTTAATAAAAATCATGCTAAGAAAATATTTTAGTGTATACTCCAAAAACGCCAGAGATCTGGAGAGAAACCGAAAACAGAAGATTTCAGCAACCCCCTCACAAATAAGTTCCTGGTTGGAACTTGGAAAAAGTAAATTTTTGCATGAGAGCAATTGAATTGATCAAGTCTTAGCCACAAACTAAAATTTGCAAATTTAAATATCTTTGAAACCTGATGGCGTATTATTTTAAACTTAGATTATTTGATCTAACAGAATTCATAGTTTATAATATCTAATAGTGTTTACACAGATATAAGGATTAAAAAAAATCGGAGTTTGTAGCAAACACTTATTTCCTTTCAGAAATAATTCAAAACATAAACTTAATTGTATTAAAATCATGTATTTTCATTATTTTTTATTTTCCCTGCAATTTATAGCAATTTATATTATACTAGGCTTTTAGGGCGCTTCACGCCATCTTTTATTTAAATTGTGAACGTGTTCTTTTTGTTTACATTTAAAACAAAGAAGAAAATTTTTTTGCGGATTTAAAAAAAAAAAATTCGCGGATTTTCAAGAATTTAAATTTTTTTTACAAAATTAAGAACCTTTAAAACACATTTTTAAAAAAAATTTTATCATTCATAAACCTCCCCTGTGGACACGTGATGTCCCACAAAAATTTGGGCCCGGTCGGTTCAGCCGTTTTGACGTTTATTGGATACAAACAAACAGACAGACAAGCCAAATTTATATATAGATGTTAAGAATTATTAATTGTTCACATTTTTTTCAGATATTTTATATATTCGACACTGCATAATTCTACGCCAAAAAAAATAATTAAAAAATTCTTCCGAAATTAAAACAAGAAGAACCACAACTCGAGTCTTTTTAAGGTTTAAAGAAAACATATTTCTCCTTTTTGTCTCTCTTTATATAAATATAATTCTAAAAACGAGCTAACACGAATACAGATCGACATGAAAAGGTGGGTTCTTAGCTAAATCCAAAAAAAATATCAAAATTGTATTGAGAGTTTTGTAGAGGAGTAAAAGTGGCATCGGCTAACTTTTTAAGAGAGTTTACATTTGAAAAATTTTTCTTTCATAACTGCAACGTGAAAAATGATAGCAAAATTTAAAATTTATTAAATATGGTTTATGAATTGTTAACTATCGCTTTGCGTTAACATAAATAATTTGATACGCAAATACCTGCATAAAAAGATAGCTAACAGCGATCTTTATTACCTGATATTTTCTATTATAAAATCTTTATTACCTGATATTTTCTATTATAAAATCTTTATTACCTGGTATTTTCTATTATAAAATCTTTATTACCTGGTATTTTCTATTATAAAATCTTTATTACCTGGTATTTTCTATTATAAAATCTTTATTACCTTATATTTTCTATTATAAAATCTTTATCACCTGGTATTTTCTATTATAAAATATTTATTACCTGGTATTTTCTATTATAAAATCGTGATTGAAGGGTTTTCAGAACAGCGTCCTCGGTTAAAGGTCCTTCAAGTCTTATCAAATCATCAACATCAGCCAGTCGACTCTTTTTCATCTAAGTTAATCAACATTTTCAGAACTGACAAAAACTAAGAACAAATTTTTTTAATGTGATTTTACAATTTTACAGTAAAAACGCCAATCTCTATAAACCGATATGTTTTTGTAATATATAAGATAAATTTTCGAACAATCAGAAAAAGCGAAATGGATGTTCAGTGTTCACTGTTCACTGTTTATTAAATATGCAACGTCTAACTGATAAATATATAAAAATCGGCATTTTTATCTGAGAAAATCGAAGAACATGTTAAGGAGGGAAAATAAAACAAAAAAAGCGAGGCATGTTTGATAATGTTTTGAGACCATTAAGAAACTGTTTTCGAATTTCGACCAAAAGAGAATAAACAAATACAGATCTTAAAAAAAGTCTGTGACTTAATCTGCTCGCGTAAAACGTTGGCCATTGATATTGCTTAGTAATAAAAACTAATTATTTATAATTGAGAAGTTGACAAGATTTTTGAAAAATTACCTCGTCTATCATAAATTTTTCTCTTCTTCTTTGTCTCTCAGACGGTGGAGTCCGAGGAGCGGAGGCAATTGTTCGAATAGTTCCCTCCGAGGGAGGTAAGGAGGATGGCACTGGCGGAGGAAATGAGGATAAGCTTGGAATACTCACCTAGAAATAAAAAATTGATACATGAATAGATAGAAGTATCATATCTACTGAATGAGATGTATAATATGAACTTCATTCAAATAGAAACATCTATTCTATATCTAGGAATCTGCAGGGGGTAGAGTAGTATGCCTGCCAAAATCAGACTTTTATATCTTTTCATCAAAAGTATGCCCAAGGATTGTGTGTGTGTGAGTCTGAGAGAAAAAAGGGGGGGCTTAAAAGTATTTCTTAATTTAAAACAAAAATGTTATCCGAAAATTTAATTTTTGCTTTGTTTAGGGTCACAAATTAATATTTATAAAAATTATTAGCACTCATCTCTGAATCTGAATCTATTTTCATTTATCTTGTTTTTAATTTAAACTTACAGCTGATACTATGGATGAAGGTGCCGAGATCCCTGTTTGAATATTAGAATAGTTGTGCTGCAAGCTACCAGTCATGTTTGTGCCACCGCTTTGCAGGGTGGAGAAATCTAGAAAAAATGTTAAGTTTATATAAAAATAAGTTTTAGCTAAATTGATATATTTTTTATCAAATAATTTTAAACTTTAAGAATGTGAAACTTAAATTCATTATGGTCTGACTTACGAGTATGAATTAAAAATACCAAAAATTATTCAATAAAAACTGATTTCAAAAGTTTCCCGCACATTTTTTTAATAATCCCCCACCCACATGTTTCAAAGATAGGTTAAACTTTTTTTTTATAAAATCTGCGTCAAAACAAGCTTATATATCACAGACCCAAGAAATACCTTTAAAAAAGGGAGTTAGGTTGAACATTAAAAAACTGTTTTTTTTTCAAATTAAACTTAAGCAATCAATTATTATAATAGTTAACAGTCCCTTACTCTTTTAAAAGGATTAATCAATTAAGGACAGAAATACTGTACATTTGAATCAATAAATTCCCATTATGAATCTTCATTTGTATTCAAGAAGTATTGGATGGCTGCATCCCTGCTGTAAGTCTACAGACGACTGAAACTAGGATCTGGGCGGATCTAAGTTTCAACACGCTCTGAGAGCGTTATTGGTAAATTATAGGTATGCCAGGTAGGAAGAGGGATAAGAAATACATACTATGAACATCTTTTAAATACGATGCAAAAAGTTTTTAAATGTTTCAAATATTAAAGTCAGTTAGAAATTCGTTTAAAGATAAACACACATCCGGATAGAAACAGGTCAAAGCAAGGAACAAAACATGGTTTGCTCAAGCCAAAATCTAAAATTACATCAGCCATTCTTCTACGCTCTTTGCCAAACCGTTAAATTTTCCAGTTGCCGTCACAATAAAAAAATATCTGGGTAGACCCACAGGTTGAAAGAAACGTAGGGGATCCGAAAATCAGAATTTCAGGTTTCTAGACAAGGGAGATACATAAGTTAACCCTTTTAGATTCTAACGTTTTATGGACATAATTCAAAAATTATTTCATGGCTATGCTGGACTTTTATTGATGACGGAAAGTTTTTTTTACCTACGCCAGACTAGATTTATACTTAGACCCACTTAACGTCAATGAATTTGGATTTCAAAATTTTACAGCTCTTTGGAAAGTCTATGACGCACTCCTGTATGCAGAGTTCATTAGCGCCTGATCCAATCAGGGTTCAGTCATGTGTTTGTTGTCTATTCTGAACCAATAGAAATAGTATGGCGGTAACATATCTATCTTTCTATTTATCTCATTATCCAATTATAGTTATGAATCCTTCAATCTGCGCTATCAGTAAATGGAAATATTGACTTCTACTGAAACTATGGTGGAAATAGATTGCACTACAATTTTAGTAAATAGATCTTGCACAACTTTTAGCAAAGACGCCTTTCAAGTAAATGAATTTGCACATTTTTTCTCAATAACTGGATTCGTAAAAAATGTACTTTTTCCAAATTTGAAGTTTTTGGCAGAAATTTAAAGGAGAGCTTTGAAGGCGAAGGTCCGGTTGGTGTGATAATTTTGGTTTGCGTAACATAAATCAAAAAGTATGTACTCAAACAGTGAAAAAAAACTTACCACGGAATGAGTTGTGTAAGGAATTTTGAAGTCCAGCGTTAACACCCCCAGCAAAATATTTTGTACTTCTTGGTAAACTTTGCTGAAAAAAAAAGATTATACGTTTCAGGAAAACCTTAAAACATATAAACATAAATATTGTTAATCCTTTTTATAACCAAAATCTGGACTTTACAACCACTTACCTGGTCGTAAAATTGGAGAGGAGGTGGAGGATTGTCAGCAGTAGTATCTAGGTATCCTCTCCCTGGAGAAGGAAGGGGTGGTTCTTCTAAAGACAGTTTGGCTTGTTCGCCTTCTCCTGGTACATGTAATCTACTCCTGCAATACAGATTTAGAACTAGGAATAATTTAGATTTACAAGTTTGCATTTTGTACTTTAATTGTTAACAAACGCTTGTGGAGTAGGGGTTTTTTAAAATTTAATGATGATCGAATTTTGTTGGAAGCTAATTTTTGGGACTTTGGGTTATCCAAAAACCTTCCCCGTGGCCATGTGAGGTCCCACACAAAATTTGGGCCCGATCGGTTCAGCCGTTTAGACGTTTATGAAATACAAACAAATACCAAAACTTACAAGCAAAGTAAATATGAAGAAGATAAAACAAAAAATACAACTTTATGCTGAAACTTACAATTCTCTTTTTTGTATTTAGGGGATTAGGAAAATGTAATATTAAGTCACATTAAACATTCCATTTAAATATAATAATCACAGATGCATTCCTATTTTCAGCCTTTGACATCAAAACCAATTAAAAAATAAAACTTTTTTTGCGGATTCTTAAATGGAATAAACATTCTATTTTAAAATGCATGGCATGCTAGACAATTTCTCTTTTCTTACACAAAGCAAAATCGTTTTGGTCAATATCTTAAATTAGAGTAAAAATTTTATTGTTTGCAATAAAAGCAAACTTGTCCAGAATGTAACTTTGACATATTCTTGTTAAGCCTTTAAAAAGCCAAAAAACCTTGAAAATAAAAACGGGCCTGAAACGATGCCCTTCAGTATCTTGAAACCTTCTTGACGCAAAATAATACCAAACATTGAGATACTAAGAAACAATCGTAAAGAAAAAATTTGTTCGTATGTTTGCAGGCCAATGTTTTAGCGTCAAAAAGACTATTTTTAGGGTCATACGGCATCATTTTTGACAAAATCAATGAATATCTTTTGACCATTTCCATTCTTACCATTTTTGTTTACTGCGAGATTAAAAACTAATTACAAATCAAATAATTTGTGAAACCTAGTAAAGTTTCTTAATATGTAGTTTTTTATTTAAGTAATAGCTTGGGAACCCAGCGCTGCCCAGATTACTAAACGTTAGTTAAATTAGAATCTCAAAATCAAGCTAAGTCGAGTTCCATAATCAAAATTTGAGGCAAATCGGTCCAGGAGTTTCTGAGTTATGATCGGATAAACAAACAGAGAGACAAATAAACTGAGATTACAACTTTATATATACATAGAAGTTGAATTAAAGCAGGGAGTAAGGAACAGAAGGGAGATATAACTGACGCGGTTCGCCCTACCATATGATTATACATGCTTTGCAGACCGGTACTCCATTTGTATATGAAATATTCAGAATAGGTTATACGCCGTAAATGTACATCAGAAAAATATTTCATATACAAATGAAGTACCCGTCTGCAAAGCATGTGTAATCATATGGTAGGGCGAACCGTGTCAGTTATATCTCCCTTCTATTCCTTACTCCCTGAATTAAAGCAATCAATACTGACATTTTTAATCCCATAGTGCAAGGGAAATTCCAGTAAAAACACTTGCCTTAGAGTAACCAATTCCGAAGAAAGGGATTTTAACTTGGTTTGAAGATTCACAGCCTCACCACTGGAAGTTGCATCTAAATAATCTTTTTTCATCAAACTTTTAATAAATTTTTCAACTTTGAAATATATAAAATGATATTTTATGATATTTAAATAGAAAACATAAGCATATGTATTTACCTTGTAACCGTTTTTCTGTATCCCAAAATTTCTGCAGTTCATTAAAATATTTATCCAAAATAAACACTTTATTTGTCCCCATTGCTGAGCTCATTATTAATATTAACCTCGTCCACTGCTGGTGGACAACAGATATATGATTTTCATTTTATTAAATGAACAGTTATCTTCACGAATTCATGATTAACTGGAGGACATTCAAGCTTCCAAAGCAGCACTTTACACCAAAATAAACTTGCTAAATTTGACTTTTTATAATAATAATTATAAAATCGACATAGTCTAGAATCTTTTGAGCAGGTTAGCGCATCATGGTTTGTACCCGCTTTAGTTTCACTGCACAACTGGGCACTGGTAGGAGTCCAGTAGAGGAGACGGTGCCGGGTACCTACCTCACCATTAACAGGGGGAAACTACAATTATTTAATTTTTTAGAGTTTTAAACGAAATGTTTGAAAAACTAAAAAAAATATGTATAACACATTTTCTTGAATACCTAAAAACACTGAAAATCATATAGGATGACCATAGTGCTAGGCCCAAGAACGAAAAAAAACTCAATATTGTTGAGATTTGGGATATTTGACCAATTTTCCAAAAGCTAAAAACTTCTTTATAATTGAAACAAAATATTAAGCGTTTAAAAAGAAAAGGGTTATCATATACCTCCCCTAGAATTTATTCCTAGACCCTGTTGAATGGTTTGGGGCCGTTTATTACCGGGAATGGTCTTTTAAGGTTTGATATTCTCGGTAAAATTTTGTTGTGACACTATTTTAAGATAGTGGACCATGCTTCTTATTTGGATAATCTGATTTGAAAGAAAATATTTACCCCTGTACTTTTACCGGGAGATAGGCCGGGAGTTAAACTCTCCAAGAATAACATTCATATATTACATATACAAACATAATTTCCATAGACATGCTAAAGTTATGTCTACCAAAAGCTGTTTTTATTCAGTAAAACTATAAGACAGTGGTGAAACTATCAATAAAAAGTTCTGTTTTATTAGGCCGTTTTAGATGTTTGTTATCTCAAAATAAAAGAAGGGGTCATATACGAGTTGTTAAGTGATGCCATATAAAGAAGATGTGGAGAAGTATTTGAAATTGAATTTTAAATAAGGACGGATTGGGTCTGAAAGATTTTACGATTTTTTTTCCTTAAAAAATCGTATATTTTTACTAATAAAGATTATAATTTTCCAGAACTAGTAAATAAATCAAGAAAGGGTGAGCTTTCAATTTCATATCATTTTTCAAATCTTATTGAAATTAGCTTTAAATTTTTCCAAAAAAACGTGTAATTACATATTTTTTTGAGCGTTGTAGTAATTTGTTATAATCTCCAAGATTATAAATTCTAACGAACAGTTTCTACCTTCACAAGCCCTATATTTTTATCATCATTGTGCAATATGCATACTCTGGTAGGGAAAGAGGAAAGGGAAAGAGAAGAGAAGAGAAAAGGGAGTTTGAGGTATGCTTTTAGAGGTTTAAAGGATACCATATCGTAAAACGGACATGCACCTCTTTAAAGAGGGTCATTTAAAGTTACGTTTACAGTCCCTTTTCAAAATTGTTTGAACAGTTTCTAATTTTTATCTAGCCTTTTGATCATTTTGTTGATTAAAACGCCATCAATTGTCCATGGTAATGTCGCATAACTTTTACCTTCTTCTTTTAAAAATTAAGCCTGGGATACTATTTCAAAAGCTCTATGAAATTAATATGTTTCCAATGCTCACCCTAACGTTTTAGTTTCAATCACTTTCCCATCTAGAATATACAATTCAAACCACTGACTCAGCCTGTAATATGAGTTCTAATTACGACTTCTTAACATAAATTCTAACCTTCTAAACCTAAAAGTTTTATTTTATACAAATCATATTAACTATATACGAATGCGTCGAAAAATAATCGATAACTATAGGTTGTAATATCTGAATGAATTGTTTAAAATTAAATTGATTTTTTTATGATCCGAGTCGTATATTGTAATTTTCTGAATTTGTATGGACGCTACGTTCTTTAGTAAAGTCTTTTTAACAATTATCTCCTGATAGATGCAACAGATAGAAGTAAGATTAGTAGCGATTAAAAGCGATTATTTTTCGTAAACACTTCCTTTAAAGGGACTGTAAGCGTAATTTCATGTGACTCTCCATACAAAGATCGCATTGCCCGATTCACAACGGTACCCTTAAATCCTTCAACTGATCCATGTTGGCCGACTTATTCTCATTAATCTATAAAAACGCGTTTAATTGTTGTACACTAAATTTTCAAGCTGTTTTAAGTTTTTAAAATATTAATATTAACTTTCTAGAATTGGCAGAGAATAAATATTTTCTTGCGTATTATTGGAAACCGTTTTTTATGTTTTGAGGTCAAACTGTACACAGCGTACACCGCATTTTAGAGTGATTCAAGTGGTATTCAAGATATTTAAACAAAAAGCTCTCTGTGCTCAATGAATAGTAAAAGGTTTAAAAGGTTCCGTTGTAAATCGGGCATTGCCTTAAAAAGAGGGTTACTTGAAATTACACTTACAATTTCTTTAATGTGCTTTGCCTATACCCAATTAGTAATTATCTTACCAATTATTTTATTTCTATAGTTTATCTATACCTCCTCTTATCTTTCTTATTTAACTCCCAATTCATTGGATCCATTCACAATCATTCTGTTATAATATATTCCTAATTTATCGTTTCCAATTCTTTACTTTTCACTCTCCCAAGTCTCAATTATTTAATCCCAACTAGTTTGCTAGATCATTTTTTGTATCTTTGTTCTTGTTTATGAACTTATCGATCCTAACCTTAGTTGTGATCATTGTTTCTAATGATAAAAGATAAAAATGTGTTAGGCATATTATAATATCAACTTATCGATCCTAACCTTAGTTGTGATCATTGTTTGTAATGATAAAAGATAAAAATGTGTTAGGCATATTTTATTACTGTACAACATTAGACTTATTTATAAACACAGTAGTTGGAAACGATAGTTGAATACAGATCTTGCTTAGACACTTGACATACGATGATGATCTTAAGGTTTTTCTTCAGTCTAAACATTTTTGAATAAACCCTAAAGTTGTCTAAAGAAGTTAGCATGAAGAATAAGAAGGTTTAGAATACTTATTCTTAAAAGTTCCGGCATATACCTTTCTTTTATACAGTTAAACCCCAATTATTAAATACATCCAAAGAACTTATCAAATGTCGTATTCTTCACTTTCTAATAATGGAATGTTGCAGATATTTAGTTTTTTAATTAAATGATTATACAAAGCTCTTTAAAACTGTTCCCGCATATTCATGGCTATGGCTATATTTCGCAAATACTTAGAATTACGTAAAACAGTATGAAACCCATTGAAAAATTGTTACTACTAGACGACATTTAATAAATTCTTTCTATGTATTTAATATTTAGGGTTTAACTGTATTGTATTATTTTAATATCACATGGTATGCTATTAAGATAAAAAATGTTGAATGCGAATTTATTATGATGATCAATTAATCCTGATTTACAGAAAGGCCATACAAAACACTTTTACCCTTTAAAATAATACACTAAAAGATTTGTTTTAAAAACATGTTTTTTTTTGTTAATAATATTTCATAAAAACAAACTTTTTTAGTGCTTGAATCTTCAGATTAATATGCTGGAAGATTCGCTTAAAACATTTTTCTTTAACATTAATTTCTTTATAAATTTGATTTTTTTCTTAAATCATTAGGTATAGATTATTCAGTGGTTGTAGTATATACCAATACAATGAAGACGACTTAGAGTAAAAAAATTTAAACTCTTATACCAAGCTTTCACCAGCATGCAGATACACATAAACATGGAAACAAAGATAAACTGTCATTATACAGCTTCCCTTTGTTTACTTCATAACTTGTGAATTTAAAAAAGCTTGTTAGAAATCAAGGCTTAATTAGAAAAGTCGTCTTTATTGTACTAAAAGTAACGCCAACCACTGTACAAAACAAATTTATTTTAATCATTCTTGTCATCGTTGTTTTTTTAAAGCCCATTTAATGCCCAAGTGCCATGCTTCTTCCTGAATTTTCTTGTATATAATTAAATTTCGGAATATACAGCTAGGGTGTCTCCAAAAAAAACGGGGAATAATTTTCAAGATTGAGACCATTTTTAAAACCTATTTACAATTTCTGGTTTGTCGTATATATAACAATACAATGAAGACGACTTAGAGGTAAATTTTTTTACCTCTTAAAACAAGCTTTCACCAGCATGCAGATACACGTAAACATGGAAAAAAGATATACTGTCAATATACAGCTTCCCTTGGTTTACTTCATAACTTGTAAATTTAAAAAATCAAGACTTGAATAGAAAAGTCGTCTTTATTATACAAAACATATTTATTTTAATCATTCTTGTCATCGTTGTTTTTTTAAAGACCATTTAATACCCAAGTGCCAACTTCCTCCTGAATTTTCTTATAAAATTAAATTTCGGAATATACATAGTGTCTCCAAAAAAAAAACGGGGAATAATTGGGTCTAAAGACTCGTTTGTAACCCAATTTTCAAGACTAAGACCATTTTTAAAATCTATTTACAATTTCTGGTTTAATGAGACCAATTTTAGGCTTGTAGATCCAAAATTTACAATTTAATAGGCTCTTAAAGTTTTATAACGAATCTGTAGACCCTTATTCCCCGTTTTTTGGAGACATTCTGTATATTTCGTGATTCATGAATAAGTATGTATTTACCAATCTGTTGTAAGTGGTGGATTGCAAATCAAGCTTACCTTTCAATTTCATGGAGTGGGCCTTTCAGGTAGAGCAAGAAAAAAATCAAAATCTAAAGATTGCTTTTCTGCTTGGCTCCTTTTTTACAACTGGTTATTAATAATCTTCATTCGACATCGATTTAATTGATAAAGAAGTGATTTTAAATAAAATAAATGAAAACAAAAAGGACACAAAGATTAAAGAACCGTTACTGATAATTAATAGACTCAAAAAGTACAAATACACTTTTCATTGATAAAATATCATAAAAATGAAATCCTGCATCACTGGATCTAAACAGCTAGAATGCCCATTACAAACATGCTGGTTCATGGTCAATTCCTGGAATGATCACTAGAAGCAAGGGTCAAGTGACCGCTTTGGAATTCTTGTTTTCACTTGCTTTACTTCTGTTTTTATATCCCGACCTTCCATTATACCAAAGTTGTGTTTTATAGTTGTTACATGTTGGTTTATCATCCTATAAGTTCTTGCAATAGTTTGCAAGACAACACTCAATAAAGAATTAATCATAAATTTCCTTTTTTTAAAAGTATTTCCACATTTTATCTTGTATAGCTAATATACAGGGTGTCCCACGAAACATGACAGTATGCAAGAGGACTTGAATGTCGTCTTGATTTTTGATATACATTGCTGTGTTTATTTGTCAACCTGATTTTAGAAGTATAAAAAGAAACAATTGATTCCAACATTGATTTATTGTCAAATTTCTTATAAAATTTATGTTCCTAAACAACTAATTAGTTAAATGTTGTTACATTTTTCTGCGTCATTTTTGAAAAATTGTCATAAAACCGATCCTCAAAATCATCCCTCCAAAATGGACAATCAATGAAGATTTTAAATATTGAATTTGCGCTCTTGCTGTAAAAATATGTACCGTAAAAACGTCTAAAATGAGTCCTAAAACATTTCTCAATAATTCTGCAATCTTAGTTCAACTACTATACATTGCCAGTCACTCCCTTTAAACCCAAAACAACTCTAAAATACTACAAAATATTTCCCATAATTGTTGAAATAAAATAGAATTACCTGTATAGTCGGTTATTTGGATCCGACCCTTCTTCCATCACATAATCATATAATGACCTCGCTACAACCATCAAAGGCTTATCTAAATTATTCATTTTCTTACGCAATTCAAAACACTTTAACGTTAAACCTTCTTAGTCTGTTAAGCTAGATCTCAGCAATGTGCAAGTGTGTATATGTAGATTTCTTTATGTACACTGCATGTTTTCATGTGTTGAATGTATATTGTGCAGCTATGTAAAATGTATATATCAGGTGGACAATGATGAATGATCATACAAACGTCAATGCATAAGGACCAATGTAAGTGAAAAAGAAGCGTTTATGGGAGGGGGTTTAGTTATATTGTATTTTAGGTCATACTGACAACTGGGTGGGTAGATTTTCGATGTGTTTTTTTTTCATCTGAAAGATGTTTTAAATGAAAGTAATTGAATGGTTCCAGTGCATTTATTGACCAAATAGCCAAATAAGTGGTTTCTCTCTTTGAAAGTATGGGTTTTGAATAGAATCAACGGGCCTATGGTGTCCCTGTACCAAATGAAGACATTTGAAATGCCAGGGGAAAAGGGTGGTGGAATTTGATGAGAACAAAAATTCTATCTTTTTTAACTGAGATCTTCGTGAGAAATTTCATGTTCTGCGAATCTACCTGAACTAATCGCTTTTATTTTCGTTTGATAAAATGATTTGGCTATTTGTAAATTAAATTCTAATCAAATTCTATGAAGGAAATCCGTCGAAAATAACGTAAAAGGTGTTTTCCGGTACTTTCTGAATTGTAGCACTTGCATCAGACATTTTAAAAGTATTTTTATTTTATACCAATCCAAATAAATGGTCAACTTCAAAGTTTATAGTTGAGGTTGTATATAAATTTGATAACTCAGGGTTGTCTATATATCTCATGTGAGACCCTTTGATATTTCAATCATATGCATTCGAGTAGGGCTGGGAAAAGTTCCGTTAACGAAACGGCATTTTTCGAAAATTAACAAAAGAGTCCAGAAACAAACGGCAAAAACCGTTAATTTTCAAATCGTTGAAATAAAAAACCAATACTTCTGGTTTTGCGCATATTACGCAAAAACNTTTAAATTGTAAAAAGCATTTTTTCAAACCCCTCCAGTGAAAATGAATTCCCTCCGGTGGTCTCCAGTGGAGTCAAAATCTTACTACGAACTTCCGTGACTCAAGAGATTGCAGAATTGTTAGAAATATAAAGAACTAGTTTAAGGATATTATCTATGAGAAAAAATGATTTAAAAGAAATCTTTTTAC
Source organism: Eurytemora carolleeae (assembly GCF_000591075.1). Taxonomy (NCBI): domain Eukaryota; kingdom Metazoa; phylum Arthropoda; class Copepoda; order Calanoida; family Temoridae; genus Eurytemora; species Eurytemora carolleeae. The sequence goes on along the minus strand of NW_019396640.1, from coordinate 12,808 downwards.
TTTCATTTCATTTCTTGATATTTCATTCATTGTTGCATTGAGAAGAAGAAACACCTCTCTTGTGTAAAGAAAGTACAGAAAGTTTCATTATAATAAAGACGGAAAAAGTGGAAATAAAAAATTAATGGATAGAATTAAATGAATTTGAACTTCCTACCACCGGTTCAAATTTGAATCACCGATTCAAATCCTTCCTGAATCTTTAACTTTGAATTATGGTGGTTCAAATTTAAACCGATTGTTGGTAGTTTAGCGACGTTGCTCAAATTCATCCGAGTTTTATTTTTCGAAGTTTATTTTTCGACATCATACCTGTAAAGGCTTCGAATAGTGAAACCATAGTCTATTTGTAGCCCAAGAAGCAGGTACAGAGTACATTCTATCCTGGCTTCTGAGAAAATGTTTGTTGTGTAATGTAAATACATTGTACAATGACTATTATAACCAAGTAGGGCTGGGCACGTTCCAACTTTCGTTTCGTTATAGGTTAGTTCCATCTGTAAAAAAGAAAAATTTCCGGTAGCCATTAATGTTGAAGGTTAGAACGGAACTTTCATTTTGTTAACGACATCTTTCGTTTTTTATTAAAGTTACTGAACTGTAGTTAACGATCCCAATTTTTATTAATGGTGTTACCGGAAAATTTTTAACAACCGTTAGGGATTTCATGAAAATGACAACGACGGTTTATAAAATTTTTGACAGTTGCGAACACAAAAGACGACATTTAAAAACTTCAAAACACGTAATTTAATTTTAAAGAAGTTTAATGAAATTTTAATCAGAAATTTACTGTTTAAAAAATTCGTTTTGTTTCGTTTTCAACATATTAGTTTTTTTAATTGCTTCCGTTTCGTAAACGATTTAAAAATTAACCGTTAATTTTCGAAGACCTCTGTTTTGTTTACGAAACTTTGCCCAGCCCTATAACCAAGGAACATATGTCAAGTAGCGTTAATGAACTTTATAAAGGAACTTTCTAGTTTCTTTGATTTATGTATATGATAAATATAAAAGATGGAATCGATTAGGCCCGTCTTATCACGCTCTTACAGTGTTTTACTAATGACAACGACTTTTTACCTTTACATTAGTATTTCTCAAATATGCTTTTAGCCCATTTGGACGTTTACACTTTACATACATTTTACATGCTTCATTCTTTCCTGCAGGGGTTATATGGTACTTTGGAATTCTAGTTTTTTTTCCTTACGAGCTATTGAGAAGCTATTTGCATCAAAACAAATACTCGCTTTTTAATGTTTCCTTTTTAACTCCAGAAATAAGGATAAAGAATAAAATTATTTTTACTACTATAAAGGATGTAAACACCTGTAAAATCTCTGGCATGAACATTTTCCGTTTATATCTATGCCGATTGTGCTATTTTTGTCTGGGATTGCACAGACCTGCCTACTCTCCTACAAAAGGTTTTTGACTGCCATCTAACCGCCATTTGTTGCATTTAATACCCATTCAGGGGTTAAGTTTTACATTTTTTAAAGAATAACTCTAACTTTTAACATAAAATATAAAATTTATGAATTTTGTCTTTTTTTGATGGTTTTGTATTTCATATCCAAAGGACCTTAAATATTTCTGAAAATAGATGTGTTGTATTTGGTCGTGTAATCTGGTTAATTATAAATTATAATGAGAATTATGGATAATTACTTTTTACATTATTTTTGCAAGAAAGGTAAGAGGTTTAGGGGATTGCAAATTGAACATTATGAAATTGGACACATGGACAAATTGGTTCCTCTTTAAGAAAATAAAATAAAACAGAAAATGAATAATTTAAAGCTTATTTTTTTCAGTTTAAAAATAATTTTATACGCATTTTTGGTTTTGGTTTTGTCTGTAACAGTCCAAAACTCTGTGCAAAAGTTTATTTAGGCACAGGAAAAAAGTCATAGCATGTATTGAATTGGTTTGAAGGAAATAAAGTCATGAATTGTCATCTAAAGTTACGGTACGGTTTTATACAGGAAAAAAGTCATACATATATAATTGTACTGCATTTTATTTAACAATGAAAGCATGATAAAAATGTTATCCGCACTACCCTCTTCCTGAAGGATACACAGTTCAAAGTTGAAAAACGGGCATTTTATACTTACTGTGGTTGGAGGGTCCTTCATGTCATCGTCATCTGTGTTACTTTGCACTTTAAAGATCGTCAATGTTAAATAAAGGCCGTCAGTAAAGCCCTAAGGTCGCGTGGTAAGAGTAAGACGGGCCGATTCGATATTAGGATATAGAGGGCTATTTCCTGTTTCAAAATATTAGGATATAGAGGGCTATTTCCTGCTTCAAAATATTAGGATACAGAGGGCTATTTACTGTTTCAAAATATTAGGATATAGAGGGCTATTTACTGTTTCAAAATATTAGGATATGGAGGGCTATTTCCTGTTTCAAAATATTAGGATAGAGAGGGCTATTTCCTGTTTCAAAATATTAGGATATAGAGGGTTATTTACTGTTTCAAAATATTAGGATATAGAGGGCTATTTTCTGTTTAAAAATATTAGGATATAGAGGGCTATTTACTGTTTCAAAATATTAGGATATAGAGGGCTATTTCCTGTTTCAAAATATTAGGATATAGAGGGCTATTTCCTGTTTCAAAATATTAGGATATGGAGGGCTATTTCCTGTTTCAAAATATTAGGATATAAAGGGCTATTTTCTGTTTCAAAAATATTAGGATTTAGAGGGCTATTTCCTGTTTCAAAATGTGTCTCTGATATTTTACCTCTGCAGTTTAATTTCGTTGGAGCTTATTCGTTCTCTGGCGAATAGAGATACAAATCATTACTTTATTCAATCAAAATGTTTAAAAATTCTTTTTAATGGAAAGATATGTCAAAAGAAAAAGTATCTCTAAGTTTCCTGGTAAAATGAAGTCCAAAAAATTCTTCCCTCAATGCTTGATGAGCGAGGATATAATTCATCTTGTTCATGTCAACATTTCTAAGAGAACAATATCAAAAACAAATTAAAAATATTTATCTAAAACTTTATCTTTAATTCTGTTATTCTTAGCAAACAATAAGTTTTATACATACCTAAAAGCTTCATTTGAGGGAGCTAAGAGGGTTCCATCCTACAAATATTTTGGATTGTTTATTTAAAATTATAGATTTTATTTAGAGATATTAGTCATTTTCAATTCAAATTATGAGCATAGTGATTACAATGAACATTCACTAATTTTATCTAATTTCAAATAAGAAGGAGCGAAGTTTAGAAAATGACTAACAAACTATTTAAACAATTTTAATTACGGGATTTACACAATGTGCTAAATATGTTAGTACATGACTTACAAGTTGCAGCATGTTTGTATATTGTCTTGTATATTGTTTTTCTGCATTCGAAAAAAAATTGGAGGATGTTCATTTCGCATTCTTTATCAACTAATAGGAAAATTGTTTCTGAACTGCATGGTTTTCACTAAACTAAAGAAAACTAGTGAAAGCTGCAAACATGATTCCTGACTGGTTTTCAGGTTTCTTTGATACTAACCTTGCTTTCAAGAATAGTTTCGCCGAAAAGCCCCCCTTTATCTTTAATTAGCTGAGCGAACCTAGAAATATTTATCATTAGTATTTACATCAATATCGACATCAACATCAAAATTATACAGTGAAACCCTTAATAACGAATACATCGGAAGATATTATCAAATGTCGTCTTGACAATTTTTTAATGAGTTTTATACTATTTTACGTAAATATGTGAAAATAGATAAATAGCCATGAATATGCGGGAACAGTTTTAAAGAGTTCCATATAATCATTTAATTAAAAAAACTAAATATCTGCAACATTCCATTCTCACAAAGTGAAGAATACGACATTTGATGAACTCTGTCGATGTATTCGTTATTAAGGGTTTCACTGTAGGCTCCTGAAGTTTTATAACGAATCTGTAGACCCTTATTCCCCGTTTTTTTGAGACATTCTGTATATTTCGTGATTCATGAATAAGTACGTATAAACCAATCTGTTGATAGTTGTGGATTCCAAATCAAGCTTACCTTTCAATTTCATGGAGTGGGCCTTTCAGTTAGAGTAAGAAAAAAATCAAAATCTAAAAATTGCTTTTCTGCTTGGCTCCTCTTTTTACAACTGGCTATTAATAATCTTCATTCGACATCGATTTAATTGATAAAGAAGTGATTTTAAATAAAATAAATAAAAACAAAAAGGACACAAAGATTAAAGAACCGTTACCGATAATTAATAGACTCAAAAAGGACAAATACACTTTTCTTTGATAAAATATCATAAAAATGAAATCCTGCATCACTGGATCTAAACAGCTAGAATGCCCATTACAAACATGCTGGTTCATGGTCAATTCCTGGAATGATCACTAGAAGCAAGGCTCAAGTGACGGCTTTGGAATTCTTGTTTTTCACTTGCTTTACTTCTGTTTTTATATCCCGACCTTCCATGCATTGCATCAAAGTTGTGTTTTATAATTGTTACATATTGGTTTATCATCCTATAAGTTCTTGCAATATTTGGCAAGACAACACTCAATGAAGAATTAATCATAAATTTTCTTTTTTAAAAGTCTTCCTACATTTTATCTTGTACAGATAACATAGCTTTGTCAATTCTAAATACTTCTCTAAAAAACATCAATATCGACATCAACATCAAAATTATACAGTGAAACCCTTAATAACGAATACATCGGAAGATATTATCAAATGTCGTCTTGACAATTTTTCAATGAGTTTTATACTATATCACCTAAATTTCAGCATTTGCGAAAATAAATAAATATCCATGAATATGCGGGAACAGTTGTAAAGAGTTCCATATAATCATTTTATTAAAAACTAAATATCTGCAACATTCCATTATCAGAAAGTGAAGAATACGACATTTGATGAATTCTTTCGATTTATTCGTTATTAAGGGTTTCACTGTAATATCTCTGCAAAGAAAATATGGCTTGTAAATCTCTCATTAAAATCATTTGTTTTGAAAACTAATATTACTTATATTCCCAGTATTAAATGTAACTATAATTATAAAATATAAACCTAATTTAATGTTTGTGGAATTACAAAATTTCTAAGAAGTCTAGTTTAACAAGTGTAAGGATAAAAAATATTATGAAATTGATCATTGTTGATTATTTGCTTATATCACCAACCAAACGCTAAAGGAATCGACACCTGTATAACAAAGACGACTTTCAGATTTACTTACAAAGTTATTTGTATAGTGATTTTATGGTATACATTCAGCAAATGATCGGACATCCAAACATCCGAAAAGAGATTACAACTTTATTTATAAAGATACTAGCTTGGGAACCCAGCGTTGCCCAGTGCACTCATAGTTACTCCCGCTGTTTAACCGCACCTGGTCTTAAATTACGATTTTAGATATTCTTTACTATTAAATGTCGACCCATTCAACTTAGAATCTCAAAACCAAGCTAAGAACATTTCCGTGGCTCTCCTAAGTTACCCAAATAAAATTTAAGGCAATTCGGTCCAGGGGTTCAAGTGTTATGATCGGACATAAATACAAAAAAACAGAGATTACTAGTCCAAAGCAGCACAAACTAAATGGCATCGTTGTAATACCAGTTCTGATTTGTGTTTGCAGAAGTTTTGCAGGATATTTCGTTATTCGTGATGAACATAAATCGTTTGTACAAATCTAAGGATATTAGGGTAAAATATAAAAGTCTGCAGTTTTCCTTTATAAGATATTCAGTTAACAATTATAAACAATGTTTTAAAAGTGGTACACAGAAACATATAATTCATCTTAAACCGATTCAAATTCAAATTTCAAAACCGTGATTCCTTACCTTTAATTTTCAACATTTTTACAGTGAAAACCATAAAACTATTGAATAGGAAGACGACATTAAAGTGAAAATTAAGTGAACTTGATGTTGTTAATAAGCAAATATCTTACTTGTAGTTGTTTAAATCAGTTTTCAAATAAAATGGGTCTGTTACTCTGGTCATTTGCTATGTCTCATGTTTATGGCACTTTTTAAAACCATGACTTGAGTCTTAGGGTCGCCTTCCTATTCCAGAGTTTTCTGGTTCTCACAATATATTCAACATGTCAAATGAGTAAAAACCATTATTGTCAGACTTTCTGAGCTTAAAAAAATGAAGGCACTTTGAAAACTGGATGGGAATTCAATTTACAGTGGATGAAACCAGGAATATTTAAAAAGATCTTTTCTTGTTCTAAACAGAAAACAACGTAATTTGCAGTATATTTTCATTTTGCATATTTATTTATTTACACATGTTTTATACTATATTAATTATCTTTTCTATTTTAGTTTTTGATCATAATTTCTGAACTTCTGTTTTATCCATGAGTATTTTCGATCTTTGATCATAAAAAGTGATAATTTAACTTGACATTACGTCAATGGAATGGGAGAATAGCATCGAGAATGCAAAGAATAAGAGAAAAACTGGCCACAAACTGACCGGCCGGCTGTTTCCGCTAGTCATGGGAAATTCAAATATTTGACGCTCATCCATCATAACTGTGTCCACGAGGTGAATATAACCGTTTATACACTCTATATTTGGTCTTACAACCTTTCCCTGAAACAATATAATTCAATTAATAATGTATTATTTACTTTCAGAAAGTTAGAAACAATTGAAATATAAACAACCTAGAAATTCAATAATAAAGGAATTGAGTCTTTGTCTCAAACTCAAATTGTCTAACCCCAATATCTTAGCAACTTGATGGTGCAAACCTTTGATATTTCAAAACTTAGATTATTTGATCTACCAGAAATCTCAGTTTGAAATATATAAGGTCTACGGCATTAGGTTGCAAAGATATAGGGACAAGAAAATCTAAGTTTGGGGCTTAGACTCAAATCCTTTTAGGGTGAAGAATCCCTGGGTTTAAATTTCCTTTAATTAAAATTTTTCTGAGAGTTAATGATACATTTCTAACTCATCATGAACCTGCATTATAGTGCATGAAAACTATTTTAGATAAGCTGGATTCATTTAAAATTGTTACGCAATAAAAAACAGCTTTTTATATAGGAATGTATTTGGGATTCAATGATAAATCCTTGGGCCACGCTGCTGTCGGGATTATCATTACATCCTGAAGGAATTTCAATAATCTTTTGTTTTAAATAATCAATATTAAAACTTTCAAACATTTTTTTCAGTTGACTGAATTTGTAATTATTTTACTTTTAATCATTAAACAGTTTCATTAGCATGATATATATATATATATTACCTTTATTTTGTCCCATGAGACATACCAATCTTTGTATGCGTTAAACTGAAATTCTCCTACTCCTGTTATGGTCAGCTCTCCACCCTGTAATATTTATCGTACGATTTCCAGCAATGATAAAACTATTAAAGTTTACAGCCATAACAGCTGGTTTTCTATGTTGAGCGGGTAAATTTTGTTCCGGAGAATAACGAGAAAACAGAAAACATTAACAATAGAAGCCTAAATCACATTTTTTGAACAGTTACAATTTCATCAATTTTATCCCACAACCAAAAATACAAATCAAATCAAATCTATCCAACCAAACCACATCAAATACAAAACTTTTCAAATTAAAATGTTTTCATATTTTTGTTCCAATTTAGCTTAGAATGAGAGATTCAGTTACAATTTCTGATAAAAATGTAATTTTTGTGTATAAAACCATTTTACGAATTTCAAAAATGGCTTTGTTTAGTAATTTTACGTTTTAATCATATTCCTCATAAAACCCTTGCACTGTTAAGATTTAATTATCAACCTCCGTTGGAACTGTAGTTGTTGGATTTCTTAGACTTCTTTCCACTAACTGTTCTATTGTGAAGTCTCTATCTGATATAATCAAGTGCCTTTGTAGAATTCTTGTTGCCTATAAAAAAGAGTTTGCATGTGATATTGTATATTAATTCTTTTTTAACTACAGTTTAACCCAAAACATCGGAGACAACGAAAAGAATGTATAAAATGTTGTATTCTAAGTCAATTATACTAATAATGGAATGCTGCAGATATTTAGTTTTTTCTAATTGAATAATTATATGGAGCTCTTTAAAACTGTTTCCGCATATTTCATGGATATTTATTTATTTTTACAATTACTAAGATCTATGTATAAAAGTTAAAACCCATTAAAAAAGACGCCATTTTATAATTCTTTTGATGACTCCAAAATTCTGGGTTTAACTGTGGCTAAATTCCGAATTTTAAATTTTTCGTAAGTTTCAAATTTTAAGTTTTATTATTCAGATATGCGTGGTTAGATAAATTTCATTTCATTATCATCAAACAGATCTCTTCAAGAAATGCTTATTCACTATTCAGTCCTCGGACACAAAAAAAAAATTTGGAGACTTGATTTGAGACATAACAATTTAAAATCTAGGTTTGCTGTACAACAAGTCCCAAATTCAACCAGCAAACCTTTTTAATAAATAGGGTTATTGATGACAATTTGATGTGGACTTAAGAAATTATTTCCAGGAGGTCAAATCGTGGCGTCTGCACTCTGCAGTCTGCAGTGCAAATGATTGTTCAAAAGGAACTGAGTTTTTGCCACAAATTATGATTTTACAATCGCCATATCTTTTCAACCTGATGGTGCAAACCTTTGATATTTCAAAATATCATTATTTGATCTAAAATGATTCATAGTTTGAAATATCTAAGGTCACCGACATTCAAATGCAAAGATATAGGGATAAGAAAATCAGAGTTTGTGACAAAAGCTCAATACCTTTCTTTACAAAGTTTTTATACCTACTGCCTGAAGGCTCATACAGTAGGTATAAAAGCTCAGTTTTTATACCTACTGCCTTAGGGGGCTCATACAGTAAGTATAAAAGCTCAGCTTTTAGACTTAAGTAAGGGGCGAAAAATAGGAATAGAGTTAACAACATATTTTATTTTTATCAAACAAATACTTACGAAGTCGGGTGTGTTTATGTCTGTTAAGCTTCGAAATGCCTAAAATATCAAATTCTTATATCTACACTAATATAAAACTTAAGATTTTTTAGGATATTATAATCCTAATGCAATTTTGTAAATTAATTGGCACTTTACTAAACCATTAATTGCTAATGTTAAACGACGCTGAAAAATGTTAGTTTTGCATTTTTTATTGAGAAAGTTTCCAAGGACAATACTTTTTAGGCCATATCTTAATTCCTTAACCAATAGAAATAAATTGTGCTCAATTTGGTTCAGTTGTTTCTATCTTTTTGAACAAGCCGAAAAAAAGACAAGGCAATAATTATACCTGCGTAAAATCTCTCTTAACCTTTTCCCAAGCAGCATTAGTTGGAACCATCATAGTTATCCTTAATGAAAATTGTATTTTATTCACACAAGTGGTATGTTTTCAAATAATTTAAAGGTATCGAACCATTTTTATGTTGCCCCCCCCCCCAATAGTATGCGTTGTGTTTACCTGGCCCCAGGTGAGTTTCTTAAAAGTAAACTAGAAAGACGTGTAGCTACTGCCAAACTCCAAGAATGACTAAATAAAAGAAGTTATAGATAATTCAATGAAATAAAAACTTGAAATAGCATGAAATGTAAAATCAATTTTGTTCATCAAATTTTTCGTAAATTTGCTCGTAGTTTACGCAGAAAAATGTTGGCACATGGCAACGTATTTTGCACGAAAAATGCAGACAAAAATGTGCAACAAAATATGTAATCGGCGTAAAATTATGTCATATTGCGGGGCTAATGAAAATTATGACTTTTTGTTGTACCCAACCCCTGGACTATATTTCTCTCTAAAACTACGTGTCTCTACGAATTAAGGAGCTATAAAACAAAACTCTGCGAATTTTTGGAATAAATCGATTTTATAATTGGTTAAGAATTAGTGAGAATTCCAGAATTATCGAATTATCGAATTATTCAAAGCCTTAGACAAAGAAAGATATTGAAATAAAAATGTTATGCAGTAATCTGCATAAAACAAACTTCTCAAAGTATTATTTTCGATGTATTTTAAGTGTTAGATTGTATTGGCATATCCAGTATCCACAGTAAAGTTCACTAACTGCTCATCGATTCTTGTAAAGTTGTATTTCAATCAAAAAATCTTCTTTTTTACTGCATTCCCTTCATTCTAAGCCAGGTTATTTATGAAATTCAAATGAAACAAGTAAGATTATTGGGAGGTTTAAAGAAAATTGCAACTGTATTTTAAAGGTCATATAATTTTTTTCTTAAAAAAATTATCATATATGCACAATATATGATAATTTTTTTAAGGATTTTTTTTTCAAGGATTTTTCAATTGAAAAACAATTAAACAAATAATTATCTAAGTATCTATCTATATAACGTGATGTCTCAATTAGATTTTGAGGTTTTCAAGTTAAGCTGGGTTTTTTTTTTATCTATTTGCTTGTAGTTGAAGCTAATTATTATGTCTAGAGATATGTAAAGAAGAACGTATACATTTGTTTAATTTGTCACATTGCTAATTAACAAATTCACATTATGTTTTTTATACTCTTCAAGTAGTATAGAATGATAAACCCGATTTTCTTAATCTTTCTGTCCTAGCTTGATGAACCATGAAACAGTATTCTAGTACTTAGTGCGCGAGAAAAGTTAAAGAAAATAATTCTCAATGGCCAAATATTATTTTTACCTAATTTTTTCAATGATGCGACGGATAGATTGCATTTATATTACTGCAGTGTAAAAAATAAATTATACCTTAGTAAAATTCTTGAATTTTTTTCAATCCCATTTATCCAGAGATTAAACAATGTAATTACCTCATTCCAGGGTCTGCAGCCATCTTATCTCCAATTGACTGAAACGGAACACCAAGTATTCTTATTAAAAGAATTATTCTTTTTTATTAAGTAAGGTACACTTTCAACGTATTTACGGTAAAATGTACTTTTGATGAAAAACTAATTCATAGTTTTAATTTTATGATAATTCTGTTTTCCTGTCTATAATATGTATAACTCCATTCACCGTTCCAATATCTTTCTCTAAATTAAATAAATTTTGACATTTAGAATGGTTGGCTAGTATGAAAGTTGAAAATATGATATTGTTACCTAAAACTGATGCGTTGACACCTCTTCCTTCGACGGTCAAAGACTTAAAATTTGTATCTAATTAATCTAATGTTTAAACAATCAATACATCTAAGAAGTGTTTATTAATAGAAATTATTTTGCGTACACACAGTTTGCAAAGATTTTGCCAAGATAGAGGGATAATTTTAGCCATGATATTATTTTTTTGTAGAACAATTCTAAAGTTTTCTTATTTTCTCAAAATGTTCAAGTTAAAAAAACAAGATAAGATTGTCAGAAATTTTATTTTTAATATAATTATTGTACTACAGGGTGTCCCACGAAACATGACAGTATGCAGGACGACTTGAATGTCGTCTTGATTTTTGATATAATTTGCTGCGTTTTTAAAATTTGATATTATGGAGTTTGTATTTCAGAAGTTTTTATTTTCACGAGTTTAATGTTTAATTTTTATGTAAGACGACATTCAATAAAGGTGCATTTTTTTTCAAAACCGATCGTTTTTCCAAAAACTACCGTTTTTATAAAGTTTGTCGTTTCGTTAACGAGCATTAACATAATTTTTTTTTTCAAAAACGATCGTTTTCTAAAACGATTAACAACCCTAAATGTTATTTAGGCAAACTATTGTTATCTAAGAAAAGTCTATATAGACAAAATATAATCTAGGCAAAATGTTATCGAGACGTAAAGCTACCAGGGGAAACTATTATTATAGCCTTAGTCAGAATTCTTCTGACATAAATAAAATATATTTTTGAACGAGAGACTTTTATACATACAAGCAATATGGTCGTTCTGTTTCTATATATATATTATATAAGCCTACTTTTTCTAAATTGGTTTTTCATTAATAAAAATCTACAATTGGGGAAATATATTCTCATGGCTAGTATTTTTGGAGATTTTTAGATAACTCCTCCTTAAACACAATTTATATTGTATTTTTTATCATATTTTATGAATGAATTATGGTATATACCCTTTTTATATTAAAATTCATTTATTTAATCCCATTTTAAATCCTCCAATCATTCTTATTTTTTGCTTTATGCTTTTTTAACAATGAACATTCACAACTAATAAAGCAATAATATACACAATTGTTGGAAAAAAATTTCACAATTTTGTTTTTGAAAATCATTTGCTTTATTTAATAGAATGTCTAAATAAATCTCTAAATGGTTGAAAATGACCTTCAGTGATCTATACTGTGATACTGGGATACAGTGTAAAGTAGATATCTCAATACTGCTTAATTTTTAAATTAGATTTTAAAGAAACCTAGAGACACGTTAGAAATTTTCTACAGGCGAGCAAATACTAGTCAAAAGGGCGTTCATACAATATTAGCAAATTTTTAAAATGTTCCTGAACCCGGGGCTGAGAGTTTGTACAAATACGTGCAAATATATATACCACGCAATGTTAGCTAAAGAACTAAACTTTTACCAATAAACACAATAATCTAAGAGATTGGACTCAAAGAAGTTTGTAGTAAGATTTCGATTCTGCTGGAGATCACCGGAGGGATTTTATTTTCACTGCGAGAAAAGTTAAAGAAAATAATTCTCAATGGCCAAATATTATTTTTACCTAATTTTTTCAATGATGCGACGGTATAGATTGCATTTATATTACTGCAGTGTAAAAAATAAATTATATCTTAGTAAAATTCTTGAATTTTTTTCAATCCCATTTATCCAGAGATTAAACAAT